>NW_014585445.1:0-3731 GCF_000485595.1 Priapulus caudatus
AGCACAGAAACATACTGTCACGCACTGCCAGCGCTACCATTAAAGGTGATGATGAATGTCGCAACCAGAAGCCTGCCTTTGGCTATTCACGATTACCACATACAAGGCATTGGGCGGGGCTCGAATGGAATTCATTATTAACCAAATGATTGGCATACACCCAAAGCTTTGCTGAGGTTTTGACGAAATGGATGTTGAATCAGCAGGCCATTAATGAACGCATACACGGGGCCGCCGGGCCGGCCCGGCGGTGGGGCGCTTATTCATCACCCGTAGACTATTACGTCGACGTCTCAGTGAAGGCATTGCAAACATTGGCTAGCAGCATTCGCACCGGAACGCTGTAATCGTGCGTCATCGGTTTTAAATCCAATGAATATGACCCATCTACTGGGGGTGCAGCTCTTCGAGCCTAAAGAAGAAAATCCAGATTGGATTTCGGGTGCATCACTTATATTCGATTTCTTTAAGGAACCTTGCACTGGAATGTAAAAGCAATCAACGGGTCTGCGAAACAATGGGTTAGACAATGTTGAAATCATGGTGCCGTTTTGTAAGAACATTGAGAAGCACAAGCATCATTTAAACTATTGGAAACCAATGGCCCTAAACGCGGCGAGTAATAACCTAAAAAATCTATGATGATGTTGTGAAATACCCTCTAACGTCATTCTTGCTGATCGCTTTCTTGAATACTTCGATGGTTTTCAATTGGTTTCCACGACTTAACGAACTTACCCTTGGCTTGACGAGACTCGGCTTCTCGCAGCAATCATTCGATGAACGTAAACCGGGCAGTCCTGCGCTTGCTTCTCAAGCAATAAACCCCTGCAACGGAAAGCTAGGAAAATATGTTGGTATCTGGGGGCGGGACGAAAGGCCCATTCGTGATCACCCTGGTAATTGGGCTGAATGGTTGTCTAGAACAAGGCATCGACAGTATTATCTCCTTAAACCGCGATACAGTTGTTGATACCTGGACCTATTTATGGCCCAATAAAAGTAGATACTAAAAATTCAGTACCAGCCCTCTATTTACACACCGAATCGATTAACAGAACAACAGCTATCCTTATATGAAATCAGACGCGTAACAACCCTTGGAGCCACTTTAAAGTATGAATCCGTGCAGTAGTAATATTATTCGAGTACGATTTGATGCCTCCCGACGATGCAGCCAACGACTGGGTGTTGCATAATCATTGTGCACGCTCCTGGGCCGAGTCAGGGCATCCGCTGAAATGGTCTTAATTAAAACCATTTCACGTACCAGTGCGTTGCGTAAAGAGACTAGCCTTGGGATAAGTCAGTGTACTCGGTGTGTTAGTGGTATAGGGGATGATGCTTCTACAGCCTTATTGCCAAATAACATATATTTGTCCAGAGCAAAGACCAGGTATGGGCGCGCATATTTATTTCCCGACATTCCTGATATCGTGTTCATTGCACACCGACCCATTCGCAAAAAATACTAGTTATTTAATTTAGGCGGAAATACTTCGTGATTTACAATTTAACCTTTACTACTTTTCTTGGCTGAGTTCATGATGCTCATCTATATCATTCTCGAAATTCTCGTACTTCTCCCAGGCTCTCTGTTTTCCCTTCCGTTCGGGTGACTTCTTTTCATACCGTGCGATCACTCGAGCGATGGAACCCATTCAAAATCCACAGCACAATCATTTTATATCAACGAATCAGTAAGATTTCTCGGCCACTGTCTGACTTATTTTCAATTATTAGTGGAACACCTACTCTAAGAAAATATGCGCGATCACTGCTTATCGTTCAACTGTTAACTCGCGTCACCTTATTATTAGCCCCCTCTCGCTAAAGGATATGATTTACGTTCTTATATCTAATACAAATGGTAAAATGATGAGCACTCAAAATTCGGCTTCTAAGCCAACAGTTGACGCTCATTTGGCTCCTAGAACACCCCGTTGAAACAAGTCGAAATTCCTGCGTCCATCGTATTGCAGAGCAGCCCCGACCATCAGCAACATGTCGCCTCTCACCACCCCTCACTCTCTCCTCTCTCGCATCTGCACTCGTATAACATATCGTCGTAGTTTACAAGCTAGTCCTCTCATTCCTGGTGCAACCGAGTTCTGCCATCACACCGTGTCTTCAGCCGGAGGCCTAATCTTATTTGAGGAGACACCTTGGTCAGTGTTGCTGTATATTTGGCACCCATTGCCGGTGTCTAGCTATCCCAGCTAAGGCATCTCTCCAGCGTATCTCTGTATATATATATCTCCAGCGTTTGTTAAGTTCGCCTCTGGCCAATTCGCTCCTGGCGATGAAACTACCACCAGCGGGGTCTCGATCGGCTTGGCGCCAACGGCTGCCAGCCGCAATACAAAAAGAGTTCAGGGGTCCTTTAACCCTTCTCCTCCTCAACGGACTCGCCATTTGTTCAACAATCTGCCTCTTCCACTGCGTACTATCTTTCGTCTCCTACTCACCAAACACATCCTTCCTACTTTGTGCTCCCACTCCCTTCACACACACACTCCCACACCTCAAAGTTCTCACGCTGTCACTACCCAACTGGTTATATATATTTGTGGATCGCATATCGTTCCGCCACTATATCTTATGCCCGCTTCTGGGAATGTTTCCTGCCCTGCTCGTTCTGGCCGATGTCTAAAGTGAGCCACTACTCACGTGTCTCTGCATCGTCGCCACTCCACTCGCCCACACGTATAGTTTCTCTCTATTTGTCTTCTACTCTCATTCTCTCACTCCACTACACTTCCCGTTGTTTGCGTTTTCCCTTGGTATACTTAACTATTATAAGCTAATATATCCTCGCCCACTCATGTCTCTGTATACCTCACGGCTCATACCATGATCCTGGACACTCTCAAGACAAACGCACTCGCTGACCCCAACTGAGGATTCTCAGTTCGCCAACGCACAGTACTGAGTTTATGTGTCGATATTTGTGTCTGTGTGTCTGTGTGCTGTATGTTCTGTTCCAATCCTGTCTTCTCAGCTCTCCTCCTTACCTCTTTTGCGTACCAGCAGCGTGTCCCCTGCATCAATTTTCTCTCCGACGAGACATACGCCAGTAACGACGGCCACGTTGCTAATCCAAATACTACCTCATACGCCGCTTACATGGCCTTCCTCAACAACCTTGTATGGTAGCTTTTCCTCTTTTTCTCCTATGTCGCTGCCCTTACACAATCGTCGACCTTGAACTCTTGTTACAGCTCTCACAACTTGTACTCCCCCTCAATACTTCCCAATCACATACCCATAAGCATGCCAATGTTATTCACGTCGAGCTCCAGGTTCGTTGTACAATTCCCGGCTATCTATGGGAAGTCATTACCTTTAGTCTTCGAATCAAACATAATAGGTAAGCAATCAAAATGTGCAGTCCAAGCGATAATTACATAATATGCAAGTCCCTAGCAAAGACTTGACTTCTTATTCATCTAGCTTGAACTCATTTGTTCACAGCTTAAATATTTATCAAAATTCAAAATATTAATCCTGAACTCAGATTGTCTGATTAATAGAGCTACTTCATACAGCCAGAAAAAAAGACCATACAACTGATTCGGACATAACCTTAAACGAAAGTGCGCTGGTATCAATATCAACAATAATCAGCGGCCCAATACACCGATCCAGTACTGTGCCAATAATTTTTCGGCTTCATCTGAATGCGGACGGCCGCGTTTTTTAGTATCGTAAGCACGGCTAGATTCTAATCC
>NW_014585446.1:0-3729 GCF_000485595.1 Priapulus caudatus
GAAAGGGAGAGAGCGAGGGAGGAAGGGTGAGAGAACGGGAGAGAGGAACTGAGGGAGGAAGTAAGAGAGGGAGTGAGGGAGGAGAAGCGGTAGAGGGACGCGAGAAAGGAGGCGGGGGAGACAGAGACAGAGAGATAGAGTGAGAGTGTGAGAGAGAGAGAGAGAGAGAGAGAGAGAGACCGCGCGCGCTAGCGAGCGAGTGAGCATGCGAGAGGGAGAGAGGGGGATTTCAAAAAGAGTGCAAGCAACTGTGAAATTGCGCGATTTTACGAAGAGCGCCACTGATTTATCACCGCTAGCTGTCGTTAGTGTTTCCCCACTATAATTGTTGGATTCCCACGCGAGGCTGAATTCTCAAGTGTCAGCTTACATCAACGGGTGTTCACGAACGGTGGATGCATTGTGCGGGCAACCAGCCCGCATGAAGACACAATGCGGAGGTGTCATACTGTTCAATATAGCATGAAGTATTATGATATATAAGTGAACGAGGATTTATTATGCTGTGAGGGCGCGAAGAGGCCTATAGTGGTTTCTGAGCGCGGCTTATCAATATATATATATATATATAGGAGGAATAGTATATATATAGGTGTGTGTGTGTGTCTGTAGTGTGTGTGTTGTGTTGTGTGTGTGTGTGTGGTGCGGGCGGTGCGTGCGTGCGTGCGTGTGGTGTATGTTGTGCGTGTGCGGGTGTGCGCAGTGCGCGTGCGCGGGGCGGCGGCGTGTGCGTGTGGCGCGTGTAGCGTGTGCGCGCGTGGGCGGCGTAGGGGCGTGAGGCG
The DNA here is from genome assembly GCF_000485595.1 of Priapulus caudatus. NCBI lineage: Eukaryota > Metazoa > Priapulida > Priapulimorpha > Priapulimorphida > Priapulidae > Priapulus > Priapulus caudatus. The sequence continues at coordinate 783 of NW_014585446.1, forward strand.
CGTGCGTGCGTGCGGTGGGCGCGGTTGTACGTGTGCGCGGTGGCGGCGCGCGGGGGGGCGTGTGTGTGGGTAATTATTCAGTTCCGGTCGATTTCTGTCACTCTCGGCTCGCCTCTGGCTTCGTCTTCCCGGGCTACGGTCTTGCACCTCCCCCTTTTCTCGCTCTGCGGCTTCCTCTGATTCGCGGAAGCTCTGGGGTCTTTTATCTCCCCTCTGCGTCGCTGTCGATGCAGCTATTGATGTCGCATCTACCGGAAAGGGAAAATGTTTTGGTCGCGAAATAGGGAATGTCGGATTATGAATGAGGAGCTTCTTCGCCGGCGGCGTGGTCGTTGTTGTGTTACGGCTCACGATGCTTGCAATTCGCGATGGCATAGTGGGCCGCGGAACAGGGGTACGACCAGTTGTAACGATGGTATAGTCGAGGGGTAGGGCGTAAGTGTCGTGTCGGTAGGCGATGCTGTAAGGGCGGTGTGGGCGTGTGTACGATACTGGCGTGTGCGTGTGTATCGTGCATGTATGGCGGTGGTTCTGTCGGGTACTGGGCGGGTGGTGTACGGGCCTGGCATGCGCGTGGTATGCCGTGCTGCGGGCGTGGTACGTGCCTGCGCGTGGTTACAGTGTCTGCGCGCGTGTACATGGGCCTGCGGCCGTGTACATGTCTGCGCGTGTACACGTGCCTGCGTCGTGTACGTGTCTGCGCGCGTGTACATCCTGCGCGCGTGTCCATGCCTGCGCGTGTAGCGTGTCTTGCGCGCGTAGTACATGTCTGCTGCGTGTACGCTGTCTGCGCGCCGTGTAGCATGTCTGCGCGTGTACTTGCCTGCGCGCGTGTACGTGCCTGCGCGTGTACATGCCTGCGCGTGTACGTGGCATGCGCGCGTGTCCATGCCTGGCGTGTGTACGTGCCTGCGCCGTGTACGTGGCAGCGGCGCGTGGCGTGCCTGCGCGTGGGACGTTCCCGCAGCGTGTTAGCGAGAGCCTGCGCGTGTACATGCCTCGTGTGTCCATGCTTGCGCCGCGGTAGTCCATGCCTTGCGTGTGTCACATGTCTGGCGTGGTGTCCATTGCCTGGCGCAGTGTACGTGCATTGCGCGCGGTGTACGTGCTGCCGCGTTGTACAATCTGCGGCGTGTACATGGCCTGCGCGTGTACATAACCTGCGCTGTGTACGTGCCTGCGCGTGTGCCATGCGCCTGCGGCGTGTACGTGCTGCTCGCGTTGTACAGTAGCGGGCGTGTACGTGCTGCGCGGTGTAATTTTGCATGCGCGCGTGTCATGCTTGCGCGCAGTGTCCATGCCATGCGCGCGTGTACGATGCCTGCGCGTGGTACATACTGGCGGCGTGTAACGTGCCTGCGCGTGTACATACCTGCGCGTGTACGCGTGCCTGGCGCGTGTGTAGGCTCGCCGCGTGTACATACCTGCGGGCGTGTACGAACCTGCGTCGTGGTAACGTTCCCGCGCGTGTACTGTCGTGCGCGCGTGGTAGCGTCCTGCGCGTGTCCATGCCTGCGCGCGTGTAACATGCCTGCGCGTGTACATACCTGTCGCGTGACGTGTCTGCGTCGTGTGTAGTGCCTGCCGTGTACAATGTCCCTGCGCGTGTACGTGCATGGCGCGCGTCGCGTGCTGCGCGTGTACGGTGCATGCGCACGTCGTGTCTGCGGCGTGGTTCATGCCTTCGCGGTACGTGTCTCGCGCTGTGGTAACGTGCCTGCGCGTGTACGTGGCCTCGCGTGTACGTGCCTGCGGTGTACATTGCCTGCGCGTGTACGTGCATGCGCGCGGGTAGCGTGGGCCTGCGCGTGTACGTGGCTGCGCGTGTACATGCCTGCGCGTGTACCATGCCTGCGCGTGTACGTGCCTGCGCGTGTACATACCTCGCGCGTGTACGTGGCCTGCGCGTGTACAATGCCCTGCGCGTGTAACGTGCATCGCCGCGTGCGTGCTTGCCGCGTGTACGTGCCTGCGCGTGTACATGCCTGCGCGTGTACGTCAAATGCGCGGTGTAGGCGTGCCTGCGCGTGTACATGCCTGCGCGTGTACATGCCTGCGCGTGTTACGTGCCTGGCGCGTGTACATACCGTGGCCGTGTTACCTGCCTGCGCGTGTACATACCTGCGCGTGTACGTGCCTGCGCGTGTAACATACCTGCGCGTGCTACGCTGCCTGCGCGTGTACATACTGCGCGCGTACCATACCTGCGCGTGTACGGTTGCATGCGCGCGCTGTACGTGCCTTCTGCGCAGTGTACATAGCCTTGCGCGTGTACGTGGCCTGGCCGCGTGACGTGCTCATGCGCGCGTGTACGTGCCTGCGCGTGTACATACCTGCGGCGTGTACATACCCTGTCGCGTGTACGTGCATGCGCGCGTGTCTATGGCTTGCGCGTGTACGTGCCGCGCGTGTACATACTGCGCGGTACGTGTCTGGCGGCAGTGTACGTGTCTGCGCGTGTCACGTGCCTGCGCGTGTACATCCTGCGCGTGTACATTACCTGCGCGTGTACGTGTCTTGCGCGGTGGCGTGGCCTGCGCGTGTAACATCCCTTGCGCGTGTACGTGGTCTGCGCGCGGCTGTACGTGCTGCGCGTGTACATGCGCCTGCGTCGCGTGTACGTGCCGTGCGCGTGTACATCCTGCGCGTGTACGTGTACTGCGGCGGCGTGTGACATGCCTGCGAGCGTGAACGCTGTCTGCGCGTGTACGTGCCTGCGCGCGTGTACGTGTCTGCGCGCGTGTACGTGCCTGCGCGTGTACATGCCTGCGCGTGTACGTGTCTGCGCGCGTGTACGTGTCTGCGCGCGTGTACGTGTCTGCGCGCGTGTACGTGCCTGCGCGTGTGTACGTGCCTGCGCGTGTACATGCCTGCGCGTGTACATGCCTGCGCGTGTAGGTGCCTGCATGCGCGTGTACGTGTCTGCGCGCGTGTACATGCCTGCGCG
>NW_014585447.1:0-3728 GCF_000485595.1 Priapulus caudatus
GAGATACGTGACCGCTGCGAACTACTAATTTGATGGCCAGAACTCCGAAATCATTGATTCAAAATATGTGTTGGCATCTCTGGCTCTGCTTCGCAGCAGACGAAGGTTGCCGCATCCGGCGACGGACAAAGGCGTCCGATGCTAGCTGCTCACGAGGCGCCCGTCTATCAGCTTCGCCACCAGATTGAAGAGCGATGAGCTTGAGGAGGCGCTAGCAGAGTCGAGAAGACAGCGGACCACGAGTGGACAGGTAACTGCCGATCCTAATGTTCAGAAGAAATAACTATGACGAAGTAAACCTGGTGTTAAAAATGTGACAACTGATGAAACTGAAATGGGGGAATGAGGGGAAAATGAAAGCATCGCGTCTAAACAGAGGAATTGCTCGCGAAGCCTCGTTGATTGGAGGATAAAAATAGACGCCCGCCCACTCCGCCGCATAACGGCTATGCTATGACCGGGTAAGGAACGTGTACTAACTATCATATGTGAGCAACGATTTGAGTTACATTTCTTAAATCTAAGGCTATTATAGGACACTGTCTTAGCTTATATCTCTGTGAATTTTGAGTCATAGAGAATTAGTTCTATTAATTAGCAAATAGCAGGCGCGCTATGGACGACGGTGAAACGAAACGTCACTGAATTTTATTTTTATCTCAAAAATGAAAAGTGGACGGGGTCTATTTTATGTTCTATATATAGGGGCTTAGAATTTTATAGAAATGTAACTCAAAATCGTTGCGCTCATATGATAGTTAGTTCCTTACCTGGTCCATGCATCAGCGTATGCGGCGGGAGTGGGGCGGGGTCTATTTTTTTCTCGCTCCATCAAGGTCGGAGCAATTCCTCTGTTTAGACGCATGTGAAATGAATGGGTGCGCTGCGTGAAAGGCAGTGTGGCTGGTTAGATTGGTGCAGCATTTTCGTGTCGGCGTACATATTCGCAGGCCTGTACGACTGTCCGGGCCCGCTGACCGGAGCGCTTGTTAGCGGCGAGGCTCAAAGCCGACGCGATGATGAATGGCCTGCTAGGCTGTCACGACTGCTGGCAGGCAGGCAGGGCTGTGTGGGGCTGCTGCTGCTGCTGCTGCTGCTGCCTGGCTACTTGCTGCTGCTGCTGCCTGCTGCTAGGCTGTCAACGACTGCTGGCAGCGCAGGCAGGGCTGTGTGGGGCTTGCTGGCTGCTGCTGGCTTGCTGGCTGCTGCTGCTAGGCTGTCAGGCGACTGGCTTGGCTAAGGCAGGCAGGCAGGCTGTGTGGGGCTGCTTGCTACTGCTGCTGCTACTACTGCTGAGCTGCTAGGCACTGTCACGAGCTGCTGGCAGGCTATGGCAGGGCTGCGTGGGGCTGCTGCTGGCTGCTAAACTGGGCTGCTACTACTGCTGCTTAGGCTGTCACGGACTGCTGGGCATGGCAGGCAGGCAGGCAGGGGCTGTGTGGGGCTGTTGCTGCTACTGCTGGCTGCTGCTTGCTGGCTACTTGACTAGCTGCTGCTGCTGGGAGGCTGTGCACGACTGGCTGGAGCAGGCAGGCAGGCAGGGCTGTGTGGGGCTGCTGCTGCTACTGCTGCTGCTGCTGCTGCTGCTGCTAGGCTGTCACGACTGCTGGCAGGCAGGCAGGCAGGGCTGTGTGGGGCTGCTGCTGGCTACTCTCTGGCTGCTGCTGCTACTACTGAGCTCGTGCTGCTGTGATGGGGGGCTGTCACGACTGCTGGCAGGCAGGCAGGCAGGCAGGCAGGGCTGTGTGGGGCTGTTGCTGCTACTGCTGGGGCTGGCTGGCTGCTGCTACTACTACTGCTGCTGCTAGGCTGTCATGACTGCTGGCAGGCAGGCAGGCAGGCACGGCTGTGTGGGGCTGCTGCTGCTACTGGCTGCTGCTGCTGGCTGCTGCTAGGGCTGTCACGACTGCAGGCAGGCAAGGCATCGGCTGTGTTGGGGGCTGCTACTGCTACTCGCTGCTGCTGCTGCTGCTGCTGCTGCTGCTGCTAGGCTGTCACGACTGCAGGCAGGCAGGCAGGCTGTGTGGGGCTGCTGCTGCTGCTGCTGCTGCTGCTGCTGCTAGGGCTGTCACGAAACTGCAAGGCTAGGCAAGGCTATGGCTGTGTGGGGCTGCTACTGCTGGCTGCTGGCGCTGCTGAGCTGAGGACTGTCGACGCCTGCAGCAGCAGGCATAGGCTGTGTGCGGGCTGCGCTGGCTGCCTGTTGGCTCCCGCTCGGCTGCTGCTGCTGCTGCTGGGCGTGTTGCTGCTGCTGTACTGCTACTACTACTGTACTACTAACTGCTGCTACTTGCTGGTATGAATGACTGTACTGTTGGCTGTTACTGTGGTAAAATCTAAGCATAACACTGCTGCGCTACTAGCAGTGTAGCCAGCACTAGTTTCAGTGTCCCAGACGCCGCGCAGGAAGGGCGGGCGGCGGCAGAGGAGGAGGAGGAGGAGGAGGAGGGACCGCAGTGGACGCGGAGAGGAAGGGCGAGCTGTGGGTGGAGAAGTATCATCCGCGATCCTACACGGAGCTTCTTAGCGACGATGTAAGCAGCAGCAGGGGAGGGAGGGGGGGGGACTGGCCGCTGGTCCGGGCAGAGCAAGCAGCAGCAGGGGAAGCAGGGGGGACTCCCTGGTCGCAGGGAGCAAAGAGCTACAATATAACAAGGAGAGGAAGGCGCCGCATTATCTGGTTCGGCGAAATTTGGGTTCGGCAGAGACGCCTAGAACAGATTAGTGTTCTATTGTCTCTTGGTTACGGGTTCTGCAAGCAGCCGTTTCAGGCTGATTATGTCTATAGATGGCGCCTTGGAGGCGAAAAGCAAGCTGCAGATCCTGCTTCCTCTGCCTTGTTGATTATTTAGACTCGGGCATTGGCAGGGAGGACCTGGTTGTCATCTAGCAGGCGTTTACGTTATAGGGGCCGCTCTAGCACGTATAGATGGTATACCCCAGTACCCACCTATCACATCATAGAGTCATCCAGATCAGGTCCCTCTGTCACGTATAGATGTATCACCCAGTAGCATCTATCACATCATGGTCATTCACAGGTCCCTCTGTGCAGCGTGATAGATGTATGCGCCGTACCCATGACTATCCATCATGGTCATCGCCCAGGTCACTCTGTCACGTATAGATGTATACCCAGTAGAGCGCACGCTATCCATCATGGTCATCGCACATGGGGGCAGGTCCCTCTGTCACAGTATGATGTAATACGGCCAGTACGCCACGCTATCATCATGGTCATCCACTAAGGTCCAGCTCTGTCACGTAATGATGTATACGGCCAGTACCCACGCTTATCCATGGCATGGTCATCCAGCAGGTCGCCTGTGTCACATATAGATTGTATACCAGTACCCCTGCTATCCATCATGGTCTCCACAGGTCGCTGCATGTCAGCGTATAGATTGTATACGCCAGGTACCGCCACCCACGCTATCCATCGTGGTCAACCACAGGTCACTCTGTCACGTATAGATGTATACCCAGTACTCACGCTATCCATCATGGTCATCCACAGGTCACTCTGTCACGTATAGATGTATACCCAGTACCCACGCTATCCATCGTGGTCATCCACAGGTCACTCTGTCACGTATAGATGTATACCCAGTACCCACGCTATCCATCATGGTCATCCACAGGTCCCTCTGTCACGTATAGATGTATACCCAGTACCCACGCTATCCATCATGGTCATCCACAGGTCACTCTGTCAGTTATTGGGACCT
>NW_014585448.1:0-3728 GCF_000485595.1 Priapulus caudatus
TGTGCGTGCGTGCGTGTGTGCGTGTGTGCGTGCGCGTATGTGTGTCTGCGTGTGCACGTGTGTGTGTGTCTGTGTATATCTATGGAAGGTCATGGATAGGTTGGTAGTGATAGTGAGATTAGAGTGCGAATAGGGTGATAGCGAGTCTAGACATTCTGTCACTCATCTGTTAAATAAAACCTTCCTCCCTTCCTTTCTCCCTCCCTCGTTTCTTACCTCTTTCTCTCCCTCTCTCCCTCTTTCCCTCACTCCCTTCTTACCTCAGCCTCTCTCTCTGTCTCTCTGTCTCTCTCTGCCCCCTCTCTCTCCATTCTTCTCTTTCTCAAGCATTTACTCTCTCTCTCTCTCTCTCTCACTTTCTCCTCCTCTCTCTCTCTTGCTTCCTCTCTATCTCGCGCACCATCTCTTGATGGCGCTCTCTCCCTTTTCTCTCTTTCTCGCTTTCTTTCTTTCTCTCTTTCTTTTCATCCCGCCCTCATTCGTGCGTTGCTTCTCGTTCTGACTTTCTCATCATTTTTATCTCACGCTCTCGCATTATATCCCAAAAATTTGAAATACATCATACAGCCTCGAAACAATTAATAGAAATATGGGTAGCATTCCAAACCAAACTTCCTTAAAAAATCCTAACTCATACAAAAAAAATATTTTCTCGCACGTAGACCGCGATCGCTCGCCTGGTATTAAAGCTCATTCCGTTGGCATCGGCCACAGCTGCGCCATCTCTCGGGAGAAAAACAAAAAAAAGGCAAACACTTATTGCTGCCGATAATATAAGCAAAGCTCGTGTGAATGAACACAAGCTAAATAACGTCGTATAACCGACAGCACGTTTCAAGTGAGGAAGACATCATTTATGCCTAGCATGTCCGTGTAATTGGATCGCTCCGGCTAACTACTATTCACACGCTAGAAATCGTGACAACAAATATCTGTCATCTCATTATAATATTATTTTGTCATCGCTCATTTAATATTCGCAATTACGTCTATACTATAGCTCTACGTGCTAATAGGTCGGTAAGAAACGACGACGACGACGACGACGACGACGACGACGACGACGACGACGACGACAACAATATTGTTGATCTGTAGATATTGTAGATCTTGTTTGCTATCTCTCTCTCTCTCTCTCTCTCTCTCTCTCTCTCTCTCTCTCTCTCATCGCCGTCTCTCTCTCTTTGTGACCCTTTCTCTCTATATTATCTCTCCCTCTCTCTTCTCTCTCGTCTCCGCTCCTCTCTCTCTCTTCTCTCATCGCTAGTCTCTCCCCCCGCCTCTCTCTATTCTCTCCTCTTTCTCTCATTCTCTCTTTGTGGCTCACCTTTTGTCCTCTTCTCACTGACTCTACTGTTTTCTTCTCTTTCTTCTCTCTCTCCCTCTCTCTCGTTTCTCTCTTCCGTCTCTCCACCGCTGCGCTAGTCTCTCATAAACGGCCTCGATCTCTCTTTTCCTATATAGTCTGCTCTCTCTTCTTTTTCTCTCGCTCCGTCCCGTCCCCTCCCCCTGTCTCTCCTCATCTCTCATCCAATCTCCCTTCTCTCGGGCCTCCCACTCCCTCTTTTATTTTTTTTTTCATATTTCTTTCTCTACTCTCTCTCGCGCCTCTTTCTCGCTCATCACCTCCTCGGCGCGCCATCTTTCTCTAACCTGCTTTCTTCTGCTTCTGTATTGTACTTTTACCCATCGCGTGTCCAGACGTCCTCCTCATCTCTTATTTTTTTCTTTATTTTTTTCTCTTTCTATCTAATCTCTCTCTCTCTCTCTCTCTCTCTCTCCCGCTTTCCTCTACTTGTTAACAGTATCTAATCGTAATCACATCTACATTGCACACTAGATCCTATTTGATAAACGCTGTTAGCAAACATTGTATATGTGTTCTTGGAATAAAGTTGATTTCCGCTGTTAGCGGCTGTAACCTCGTTGCGGGTATTAGCGTTAGCGGCGGCATTACAGCTAACAAGATGATGTAATTATGCGCTAGCATTTAGTAACTATTGGTTTGGCCAAATCTATATCTGCGTCTGTCTCGCTGACTGATTATATGCCCGTCTGACACTCTGTGGTTCGATGTCTGAAGCTCCGTAAAGTTAATGCTAAGATAACACTTACTACTAATGTTAATGTTCAGAGAATAGCGTTGACAGAAACACATCGAAGCTATGAGACAACTTACAATACTAGAAACTTCGTGATTTGATGTCACAAGGCTGCTGATTGGATGAGAATCGATCACAAAGCTCAAATTCGCGCACATTTATTGTGCATGACATTGATTTATGCATATTATGATGTTTAACCACATATAAATAATATTTGATTAAAAACTGACACTTTCATGATAAAGTTATTCTGCACAGCAACACAATACGCGAGCGATGATTCATCAAAACAAGAGAACAATCGCCACTTGTATACGTTTGTTTTGGTCCACGATCGGTAGATAACCAATGTTTCTGGCATGTTTTCCATGAAAAACATATGCCTTATTAATTAATATGAGATATAATTGCAATACTTTGTGTAATTGCGTTATTATCGTCTTGGTTTTAAAGTTACGAGACAGTCTAGGATCCTGTAATTTTAAGAAGAATTTTGCTCGGAATTTTCGTTCTCGCAACTTTACGATGTTTCTGTCAACGGTCTGCGAGTCGAAGTTAATATAATTTTAAGACTAAGTTTAAGACTAATGTTAAGACTAATTTTATTTCTGGCAACGGGCTCCTGGCTTATTATACTTTCATCGCTATCTCACACTCGCCCACTATTTCTCGTTCTCTCGCTCTCTCTTTTTCTCTCTCTTTATTACTCCCCCGCTCTCTCTCCCTCTCTCTCTCCGCACAGCGTAGTGTTGGCAACTAGTGTGTGTGTGTGTGCGTGCGCGCGTGCGTGTGTGTGTGTGCGTGTGTGCGTAAGGCGGGAGAGTGGCGTTGTCGCGTGTCATCTTCCTCTGTAAACGCCTCAGCGTCGCGCACCGTCATAAATATTTAACATGGCTGCTACGACCTCTCTCTTTCGCTCTCTCTCTTTCCCCCTCTCTCTCTCTGTCTGTCTGTTTGTCTTTCGCTCTCTCTCTCTCTCTCTCTCTCTCTCTTCTACTCTCTCTCTATTTCTCTCTCTCTCTCTCTCTCTCTCACTCTTTCCCAGTTCCAATCCAGTCTCCATCAGAGAGAGAGAGAAAGCAAGAAAGAAAGAGCGAGAAAAAAAAGAAGACAGAGCGCGCGCGAGAGAGAAAGAAAATTCGAAGGAGGATGGGGGTGGGGGTTCGCGAGAGTACAGACAAGGGGCAAAGATGAATCCCGAGTGAAAGATTAAATAAAACATGGGTCTCCGCTCCTCTTTCACCGCGTATTTTTTTAAAGAGAGACACTTCACTGCCATCGATCATCGTGTAGAGTGCATCTCGAGCTGTGCACGCTTGCGCGCAGTGAGTGCGATGGGATGAGCTAACTGAGTTTCTTTTCATGTTCGACATTCTCTCTTTCGTACCCGCTTACTAACCGAGTATGACCGCACCTGCCATCATGTTAATCATAGTGGGATGCATGCGATTCATGGATAACACGAGAGTGAATGCAAAGTTATTAGCGACTGAATTAACGAGAAATTAAGCGAGATGGCGATGATGATCGAGAGTGATAGCAGTGCATGAGCGGGCGGGGAAGAGACAGTGAGAGATGGGAGAAGAGAGAAAGAGAGAGAGAGAGAGAGAGAGAGAGAGAGAG
>NW_014585449.1:0-684 GCF_000485595.1 Priapulus caudatus
CTTCTTCTTCTTCTTCTTCTTCTTCTTCTTCTTCTTCTTCTTCTTCTTCTTCTTCTTCTTCTTCTTTTTCTTCTCCTCTTTGCCATCGTCGTTGGCAGTGATCGGCATTTTTACTTCTTTTTCTTCTTTTTTCTTTTTTCTTTTTCTCCTTCTTTCGTCTTCTTCTTCTTTTTCTCCTCTTCCTCCTCCTGGTCCTCCTCCTCCTCCTCCTTCTTCTTCTTCTTCTTCTGCTGGCATTTATCGGGGCTGTGCTTGCATCCCTCCATCGTGGCGTGTCGGTCAGGTGCTTTGCTGCGTGCGTGGGTGGTAAAAACAAGACCTGACACACATCAGCGCTTCGCCTGAATTGGATTACGGGCATTAATATCGGCTTGAAATTTTAATTGAGACGGTGTTAATTAAATGTGACACTAATCGGTATGTTTGTGCGTAATTTCGTACATTTACGCTTTAACCGCTTAGTTTTAATTACTCTCTAATATATACGTGGTTGACGAATTAGTTTAGCAGCAAGAGGCGGTGTTCGTTATGGTTCTTCATTACTATGGTTCTTCGCAAAATTGATATTGAAATTTTGCCGATCCGTAGTCTTTCTAGCTATCTCTCTACATCTGTCTACCCACTACTATCTCTCTCTCTCTCTCTCTCTCTCTCTCTCTCTCTCTCTCTCTCTCTCTCTCTCTC
>NW_014585449.1:2037-3727 GCF_000485595.1 Priapulus caudatus
GAGAGAGAGATAGAGAGAGAGAGACAGACAGACCGTCCCTGGGACGAGCAGCTATCATATTACGACAGTAAGCTAAGCCGGGATAACCACCTCGTACTATTCGAATCTTTAATGTGATGAAAAATCGTTGGTAATTCTATTATAGCTATTGATTTTCTCCCTCGTCAGTAGTATGTATGATCTCGAGATAAGACGTGTTTACTGTATAGAGCCACCCTTCCCTCAGGAGGCCGTGGCAACGCCTCCGCATCTCATTAAAGAGACATCCACGTTCTGCGAAGCGTCCGTGTCTATATAATTCATGATTTAAGATTTGAGGGATCGCTTTAGGTCATGGTTAAGTGTCTCAATTCCCCCTCCTCGTTGACTACTATTTCACTCGAGGAGGTAAGAGGGTTGGCCGGGATGTGGTAACGCCCGAAACGTGGCGGCGGACCGCTCCGGTGTTGCGTACACTCACCACTACACGTTGATATGCGGGTTTTTACGGCGTCTTAATTATTTGCTTTATCTCGCGCGTAAAATAAAAAGAATTCCCTCTACAAAATTTGTTTCCCGGCTGGCTTTTAAGATAACATCGGCAATATACGGACGCATTGATAACGCGATGGGTATTTCTACCCGTCGTTTATAGGCCTTGCGTAGATTTACGCGCATCAGTGCGTTAAAACGGCGTCTCTCTCTCTCTCTCTCTCTTCTCTCTTCCATGCTCTCTCTCTCGCTCTCTCTCCTCTCTCTCTCATCGCTCTCTCTCTCTTCTCTCTTCTCTCTCGTTACGCGCGCTCTCTCTCTCTCTCTCTTCTCTCTCTCGCTCTCGCTCTCTCTTCGCGCGCTCTCTCTCTCTCTCGTCTCTTTCTTCTCTCTCTCTCTCTCTCTCTCTTTCTCTCTCTCTCTCTCTCTCTCTCTCTCTCTCTCGCTCTCTCTTTCGCCGATCTTATGAAGCTCCCCCCTCTCTCTCTTTTCTTAACACTTTGTACTTTGGACATGTTACTAGTTACGTCGATCGATGCGCGCCCGTAGTTATGTGCTTACCACACGGCAGCGCCGCTCAGCGGCATTGATTCCCACGGACGCGATATGACTTTGCTCAAAGCGCTGAACGGCATTAGCCACGCTGCATCCAAGCTGGTCGCTTAATTGTTGAGTTTCGCTAGCCGCAATGTCGCCCCCGGATGTTTCGGGCAGTAGCAGCAAGCGAAGCGAGCGCTGCGCGCTGAGCCGGCAGGAGCACTCGTAGCGTGTCAGACAGTCACAGCATTGCATACCTCGCGCGCCGACACGACAGTCAGCTGAGTAGTAGTGCAGTAGTAGTAGCAGAGGCAGCAGCTGTAGTAGCTCAGCCGGCCAGTAGCGCAGAGCAGCCGAGTCGTAGAGGGCAGTCGCAGTAGCAGCAGCAGCAGTAGCGAGGGCAGCGCAGCGCAGCGCGCGCCGTTAGTAGCGCGTGACGCATGCGCGGCGTGAGTGTAGCAGCGCACGAGTCGCAGCAGCTTTTGCTCATAGCAGCAGGGTCACCGCTATGTTGCCTCCCGTAGGCAAGAGAGGGCGTGTGTACGGACGGGCGGGCAGCGTGAGCCTTGGGTCGGCATTCCGATAGGCGGTAATGAGTAATAGGCTAGCCGTAAACTGTGTTGGAACGGCAGGCCGCTCCAATGGCAGGAGCAGGGGAAGACTACGAGCGCCCGGGGTGGGG
>NW_014585450.1:0-796 GCF_000485595.1 Priapulus caudatus
CTCTCTCTCTCTCTCTCTCTCTCTCTCTCTCTCTCTCTCTCTCTCTCTCTCTCTCTCTCTCTCTCTCTCTCTCTCTCTCTCTCTCTCTCTCTCCTCCTCTCTCTCTCTCTCTCTCTCTCTCTCTCTCTCTCTCTCTCTCTTTCTGTCACTCTCTCTGACACTCTCTCTCTCTTGCTCTGTCTCTCACTCTGACTGTACGTCTCTGCATGCTGCGCATTCCAGCCGTGGTGCACGCTCTCCGCTCCACCGCCTCCCCCTCCCCCTCCCACCCACCCCCACCGCATACAGAACCTGTTCCCCCTCCCTTCCTCCTCGTCCGTTACCTGCCCGCACCCTTACCCTGCACGACCAGGTGCTCGCACCTCTATCCCCGCCCACGATCACCCCCGCCGCACCCTGCTCAGGGTACCAGCTCTAGGGACGCTCCTCGTGACTTAGTTTCCCACCGGTCCCGGGGAGAGCGATACCACCTCTCGATTCCGGAGCGCCCCGCCGGGTCTCCTTCGCAGGTAGCAGCACAATGCGTGCCACACCTGAATAACAGGTATCCTGCGCATCTACGCGCCGCAGCGAGACATGTAAGGAGGGCGGTCAGGTAGATAGACACGTGCGTACCTGCGCCGCATTCTACCTGCATGCATCATGCTGCCGTGATGCCTTCCCCCCACTCCGTGTATCATCGTATAGCTAGACCTGCGCCGCATTCTACCTGCATGCATCATGCTGCTGTGATGCCTTCCCCCCACTCCGTGTATCATCGTATAGCTAGACCTGCGCCGCATTCTACCTGCATGCA
>NW_014585450.1:1694-3727 GCF_000485595.1 Priapulus caudatus
GGCCCTCCCGCGCCCCCACTCCAGTGTATCATCGTATAGCTAGACCTGCGCGCGCATTCTACCTGCATGTGCATCATGCGCCGTAGATGCCTTCGGCCCCACTCCAGTGTATCATCGTATCAGCTAGACTTGCGCATCGTTCTCTCTACACCGACGGTTACGCCATACCATCTACTAAGTGACTGTAGCGGGTGTGTGTGTGTGTGTGGTGGGGGGGGTTGACTAAATGTGACTGAGTATGAACTTAGTAGACCTTCCCATGGTGACAGTTCCTCACACATGACGTTTATACGGCGTATTGTAAATCACGTAACAGTTGATTAACTACGTCAGCGCGTAAAGTAGGTAAAAAATTAAAAAACATTTACGCTCACAAAACATTTTCACAAAATATAAGTAATTCTGTTCACTATTTTTGGTTAAATTGCTGCATTAAGCTTCTTATTTGATATAATGTTCGATGTGAACATACACTGCGTGACGCATACAATAGTAAAGCAATAAATGTAGTAGCCCCTATACTCATAGGCAAAACAATTAATGTCAGGGAACTAAATATCAAATCGTCCAGCGTTTTGATTTTAAACTAGTGAACCCCACGCAACCCCAATCATATGCAGGTAAAAATTTGACGATAACGTTTTAAGTCCCGTTAGTTGCTCTACTTTTAATAGTAAAAAAATGGCAACAAACATTTTACAAATTTTACCATAAAAAATTCGTGACGTAGTCAATTTAAGCACATTCACTTATCCACTGAACTTCATAAAACACAGCTTGGTAAATGACAAAGCATGACTTACGAAGACGCCCTTATGCATGTTTATAATATTATAACTTAAAAAATACTTATGGACTATGATTCTTCTACATGGTAAGCCATGACATTGCTATGCAATGGCAGCTGTTGCTGACAGTATACAAAATACTTATAGTCATGGAGTAGCCGTCCATTACATCACATGGTACGGTATGACATAGCTCCAAGAAACGGTATTGCTAGGGTTAGAATATAGACAATCCGTCTGTATAGACAATCCGTCGCACAGCCTGGTCGGGCTAGGTATGACAATGCTAGGTGATGCGACACTGGCAGCTAGTGTGACAGAGTACATGACATTGCTAACGAGTATCATAAAGTAATGTCGCCAAGCTGCGAGAATAACGACATTACAACATCTCTTGTTCGCTATTTTCGAATGTTTATTCGTGCTATACTCGCATCGCTCATCCGCTCCGCTGCGCATCCGCTCCCCATCGCCCCTGCCTCGCATACCTCTCCCTGCCGCTCCCCTCCCCTAGCCTCCGGCTCACTCCGGCCTCCCCTCCCTCCCCCTCCTCCCCCTGCGCTCCAATACGTCTCTCCGCCCTTTCTCCGGCTACACTCCGCTCTCGATTCTCTCTCTCATCAGTACCGCCAGCCTCTACGCACGCAGAGCCTTCTCCGCCGAGTCATGCGATACACACATCTCTTAGCCACAGGCACTTGACGGCGTTCAATAAAAATATAACGCAGGGGTGGTGTGCTCGTGCACGGCGACAGTTTAAATATATATAAGACTGTATATTGTAACTGATATATATATTTATATGATTATATATATATATAGTATATATTAGTAGTAATATATATATATATATATAATATATATAATATATATATATTTATTTATTTATTTATATATATAACTATATATTTAACTTATATATTTTATTGAAACGCTTCAAGTGCCTGTGCCCTCTCCCGCTCTGCTCACCACACAGAGACAAAGACATTACACGCGGGGGCGCAGCTACGCAATCGCATTACTGCTCGCTTGACGCGATCATACTCACACACATCACAACACTCACACAACACTCGCGTGTCCGCACTTACTCGCGGGTGGGGGTGAAATGGGAGGGGGTCGGTGGATAGGGTGAGAGGTGAAGTTTGAGGAGGAGGGTCGGTGTATAGGGTGGGGGAGGTGAAGTGGGAGTAGGGGGAGTCGGTGTATGGGGGTGAAAGTGGGAGGGGTCGGTGGATAGGGTGA
>NW_014585451.1:0-447 GCF_000485595.1 Priapulus caudatus
ATATATATATATATATATATATATATATATAGGTTTATATAATACATAATGCACACAAACCATGGCGGTTGCCTGTTAACTATTAATCAGAAGCAGTTCGCACAAAACTATCAGCGTGAAAAAACTCTTGACCAGCTGTTTGCATGAGATTAAAACGTATAATATCGTTTGGAAATGGTAAAGTTTACGAAGACGTTTAGGAATAGTACATGTCTCTCAGCTCTCAACCATCTTCACATGTATCAACTACATGCAGGTATAGGCAGCAATTACAGTTTTTCTCCAAAAAACATTGTGAAATTAATAACGTAGTGTGACAGGAACATTTTATTGTGAATGCGCTGTAGGAGTGCATGCGCCATAGGACAATGTGCCTGTAGGCGCACACACACGCACGCACGCACGCACGCACGCACGCACGCACGCACGCACGCACGCACGCACGCA
>NW_014585451.1:3332-3726 GCF_000485595.1 Priapulus caudatus
CCACCACCACCACCACCACCACCACCACCACAAGCAGCAGCAGCAGCAGCAGCAGCAACAGCAGCAGTAGCCGCAGCAGCAGCACCACCACCAGCAGTAGTAGCAGCAGCAACAACAACAACAACAATAAAAAACATCAGCAGCAGCAGCAGTAGCAGCACCAGCACCACCACCAGCAGCAGCAGCAGCACCGCCAGCAGCAGCACCAGCACCACCACCACCAGCAGCAGCAGCAACAGTAACAACAGCAGCAACAGCAGCAGTAGCAGCAGCAGCAGCAACAGTAGTAGCAGTAGTACCAACCTCCGCAGCCCTCCCCTCCCCTCTATCTATTACACCACAGAAGCGCTGTCGCACGTGATAAGTATGAAGAATGGTCGATCCACGTCACCTC
>NW_014585452.1:0-3726 GCF_000485595.1 Priapulus caudatus
CCCCACATAGTTGAGGCCGTTTTCTTAACAGCTTGTAAGCAGTCCCGGACACCCACACCATGCCCGCATTTTAATTTGCTTGCTCCAGACAAAGTTTGTTATGGTCCGGATCTCGTGGGTGTCATTCCTTGACTACTAGCGTACGATTGGAACGCTTCCTTATTTCAGATACAGTTGTTTGAGCAACTGGTTGCATGGCTTTACAGAGTAGAAGCTGATTGCATTATATGATGTTGAAGGCAATTGCTCCATAAAACTGATTTGTTACTCGGTATTTTACGCCACATGCCAGACAAGCAGCGCATGTGTTGCAGCATTCACAACTCATACCAGTTACGTGCTACTATCTAGTCTAACAGAGCATTCATGCCACAGATAAGGGCATTTTCCTGCAAGATGATTTCATTGCACCGCTGTATCTAAGGCTCGTTGCTCAGTTCTGTGCGTTCTTTAGATTTGCTGTGGTGAGACTTGTGATTCAAAACAAAGGGGTTCCGGGGACAACCCTAAATACCGCTCAACTAGAGAAAAATTTCAGGTTTTGTTACGCTGCATGGTTTATGTTAAACAGGTTGGACGGGGATAGTATACGTCTTTTTAAATCCAGAAGCAAAACCCTGTTAAAAAAAATTGATATTCATGTATATTGACATCTAACAAATTTCTCTCACATATAGTCGTTAATTGGACGCTATCTATGTATGCGTCCCAGTTTCTGATCCGTTGGAAGGTTCATTTCGTGCGCTTAAGAAACCTTCCCTCACAAGGAGTGCAGGATTCGTTCCTTGACACGTATGAAGACGTGAGTCGCCTGGTCGCACAGTCAGCCCGCGAAAATACCATAGATTTAGGTGAGACATGTTCGCAACCAGTACATTTAGGAGACATGCATGCTGCTGAATAAGTACGAGAGACCTCAAGATATTGACAAGTAAAATAATGGCCTTTTGTTGGGCCTGAACGGTGTTATTTGGTATGACATGTAAGGTCATAACGGGCCAATGGGCTGCTCAGGTTTCGTTCACCTCCATTCGGAAGTATGCCTAAGGTCGCATTATTGCTAGTGCATTGTAGCAATAACGAACCTTGTGTATCTATAGCGTTAGTATAGTTAATGAGAAATTATTGTCTTAAGTCTAGGTACTCGTAGGTAGGCTACTAAGATCATCAGATTGATAAATAAGAGGCGATGAATCATGCAAAGCGTTTGAATCACGGCCCGTGCCCCACACCGCTCCATTACCAGGGTCGCAGGTCCCAGTGCCGCATAAAATTACGCAGTCACCAGTCCTCCCAGGTCCGGCAAGCGATTAGAGAGCAGCTCACAGAATTCCAGTCGGGCAAAGTCGCGTCAGTGCCCCAAGATCACACGCCATAGTACCAGCACCAGGCTCACCCGAGTACGCCGGCAATATTGGCAGTTCAATGCATGCAGATTAGCAGTCGCAGTCCCCCAGTCCGCATATTAACAGTACGCAGTCGCCAGTCCCGGCAGATTACAGTTCGCAGGGTCGCGCAGTTACCCCATATTACAGTCGGGCAGTCCAGTCCGCACGATTACACAGATCGCAAGTCCCAAGTCGTCACTGATTACAGTTGCAGTCCCAGTCCCAGATTAGCAGAGACGCGCGCAAAGTACCCCGCAAGTCCATATATCACCAGTCACACGAAGCGACTACACCGCAGATCTTACGCAGTCCCAGTCCCAGATTACAGTCGCAGTCCCAGTCCCAGATTACAGTCGAAGATGCCCAGATTACAGTCCAAAGTCGCCAGAATTTACAGTCGCAGGTCCGCAGTTCGCATATTACAGTCCGCAGTCCCGGATCACACCACATAATAGCAATGACGACAGCACATAACTCCGACAAAGCCATAATTATAATGGGCCATTAGATAATAAGATTGGCATTTTAAATGGGCAAATGCCCCCCGTCAACATCCGCTTATACCGCTGGACTGCTGCTGCTTGTCACGCGCGCATGCCCTCTGCTCTTGGCCTGGAGCGGGCGTAGACATATCCAGGGCCAAAAGACGCGCACTGGTATAATCCGAGTCGACTTCAGTAACAGAACCCACTGATAAATAGCCTGGATTCATGAATCCATCGAGCACATAACACGTGATACGATTGTCCCTGGGCAGAGTGGCTCTAGTGAGCAACGTCGACAGCCGAGGCCTATCTAAGAATAACGTAGTCCCAATACAAAGCTCATGTTAACGTTGATACGACATGCGGAACGGTGCGGCAAACTTCTTTGCAAACTCTTTGAACGAACGGACGACATAGGTTACGACGTGGGGACGAACCAGCCGATAACAGAATTGTTTGATGTATTGTCGCACAGCCGCCGCGTGGAACGCCGCGAATGAGCAAAAACGTGAACTCATCGCACCCTAAAGGGCTCGAGCAGCCCCAGCCGTCCCATTATTGGCGTAGGTTCATCCTGATTGGGCCACGTATGAGCAAAAAAAAAGATGTAAAATACTGGAGCGGCAAGCCGCCATAAAACAAACTAAACTACGAACACCTGACGGGGCCTGGCTTACAAAAGAAATGGCAAACCTATGCATTAAAACAGAGAAACTTTTTACATATTGGTGTAACCGCGCTGAGAGCCGCTACACTGAAATAAGAGAAACGAACGTTGTTAGTAAACTGTTAGACATAAAGCTAAATTTTATTACGGAACATTATAGTGAACTCTTACGATGGAATTCAGTTTAGCAAAGGCAAACAGAGCGCAGCAGTCCACGACCGACAATGACCGTGCTAATTAGTATTGTATCTAATCGGTATTTCATTAGAGACGCGCACAGCATAGAATAACGAAACAATAGAAGTCACAATTTATGCAATGATGTTTTTATACTGCTTCGGAAGATGATTCTAAATAGATTCACTCTGTATTAGGCACTGAATGAGGTGGAGCTCTTCGCTCAGCACACGAAACAGTTCTGTATGCAAATAAACAGAGTCAGAATTTGCTGAGGACCGTGTCCAGTATAGACTTTATCTAGTATATATTATATATGATAGTATAATAGTATATAGTACGAGTAGCGCGAAGTTGTGACGTCACGTCTGGGGACCCAAGACCCAACGCACGAAGCTGGTTCTAGCACAAGGCCAGCTGGCTTCCATAAGGTTTACTGGCGTGAGAAAATGTTGTGCGTACGTCAAAACAACGAGTGTGTGCGCGTGGCAGACAGCGGTAAAGCATCGGTAGGCGAAGTCGATGCTTACAATATTTAACTGAATTTAAAAAAAATTTAATTTTTTTTTTTTATTAATTTTTTTGTTGTTAATTATTTCTTATTATATTTTTGTTGCTTATTCACTTCCATGCGGCTTTTGGAAATCTAATAAAAAAATGGCAATAATGACTCTGCAGAATGATGGTTACAAATCGGTACCAAAACACGACAGCGTATTAATGTTACCGCAGAGGCATTGATGTGGTAGAACGCAGCAGGCTCGTTGTCATGCCACCGGTGACGTCATCACTATCGCGAGGTACTCTATATAGCTCAGTCGCTATATATATAAGCACAGTGTATATAGCGTAGTGGCGCCATCTAGTGGAGGAAGAAATCGTCTTTTATTACTTGACATCATCTCTATCCTTGAGCCATTTTTTCACACGTGCTAGCTGAACCAGGACCTAAAAAATAGCTCATAGCTATCTGATAGCCCAGGAATAGCTCAAGAATACTTGATCAGAC
>NW_014585453.1:0-593 GCF_000485595.1 Priapulus caudatus
AGAGAGAGAGAGAGAGAGAGAGAGAGAGAGAGAGAGAGAGAGAGAGAGAACGGAGGAATCGTGTGGAGCGCGCTCACCCTGCGCTGAGGATGACGTCATCAGATCGGCTGACAAACCAAATGTAGCCGTCGTCGTCGATGTAAGCGCGGTCGCCCGTCAGGAAGTAATCGCCACGATACGCATGCCGCGTCCGCTCCGGTTCGTCCTGCGAGCGAAAACAAGAGTGCAGTCATCTTCCTCGCGCACCGCGCCGCGACATATCTGCTCGCACGAGATGTTCGACCGCTCTTTCCATCACGAAAGTGCAGAGAGATGTACGTGTGAGATTGGTACGAGAATTAACATGCATTCGCGCACAGATGCACATGCTCTGTTTTGCTCTTGAAATCTAAGCCACGCTTAGTAGCTTTAACTCCTCACTCACTTACGCACGCATGCACGCACACACGTATGTACATGTATGCGTGTGTGCGTGCATGCGTGCGTATGTACATGTATGCGCCACGCATGCACGCACACACGCATACATGTACATACGCACGCATGCACGCACACACGCATACATGTACATACGCACGCATGCACGCACACAC
>NW_014585453.1:2054-3726 GCF_000485595.1 Priapulus caudatus
CACGTTTACAGCTGCCGTCACGTTTACAGCTGACGTCACGTTTACAGCTGACGTCACGTTTACAGCTGACGTCACGCGTTTACAGCTGACGTCACGTTTACAGCTGACGTCACGTTTACAGCTGACGTCACGTTTACAGCTGACGTCACGCGTTTACAGCTGACGTCACGCGTTTACAGCTGACGTCACGTTTACAGCTGACGTCACGTTTACAGCTGACGTCACGTTTACAGCTGACGTCACGTTTACAGCTGACGTCACGTTTACAGCTGACGTCACGCGTTGAACATGCGGGTGTGGCAGCTTCACAAACCTGTAAGTCATAACCAGGAGCAGGTTTCCCCATCGAACCAGCCTTCGCAGGAATGCATCGATACGTTCCAGCTAGAAGAGTCTGCAAGATGTTANACGTCACGTTTACAGCTGACGTCACCTTTACAGCTGACGTCACGCAGCTGTAAATACACGCATACATGTACATACGCATGCATGCACGCATACACGTACGCACGCACACACGCATGCATGTACATACGCACGCACACACGCGTACATGTACATACGCACGCATGCACGCACACACGCATACATGTACATACGTACGCATGCACGCGTACATGTACACATGCATGCATGCACGCACACACGCATACATGTACATACGCACGCATGCACGCACACACGCATACATGTACATACGCATGCATGCACGCACACACGCATACATGTAGGCCTACATACGCATGCATGCACGCACACACGCATACATGTACATACGCATGCATGTACGCCCACGTGTATGTACATGTGCACACACACGCGCACACGCACACACACACACACACACACATGCACGCATGTACGTACCACGTAGCCACTGAACAAGCCGACAGGTAGCGTGGGTTTCACCCTGACACCGATGTCTCCTTCTACGTTCGGCGGCACCACGTTTCCTTCCTCATCCACGATCTATCGAGAAGGAAACAACGCGGGTAAGATGTAGCGATTAGCTAAACCAGATACTGATATCGAGGATTAACGGCTAGGGAATCGTTGCCTGACGTTGAAACAATATTCATATTTCGTCAAATAAACACAGTGGCCTCTGAACATCAATGGCTTTGCCACGTTACTTTGAAGTGGCAATTTTAGTGGGCCTACCAAAATCTCATTTGTTCTTTAAGTCGTGTGACTTTACACCCCTAGTATACACAGTGTACCATCTAGTTATTTAGTAGACTCTTTACTTACATTTTTGCAAATTTTTTTCACGAGATTCACAGCGTTTTACAAAGATGATCATGCACCAGGGATACAGCTGCGCATACATGTACATACGCACGCATGCACGCACACACGCATACATGTACATACGTGTGTGCGTGCATGCGTGCGTATGTACCACGCATGCACGCACACACGCATACATGTACATACGCACGCATGCACGCACACACGCATACATCGTAAGTGAGTGAGGAGTTAAAGCTACTAAGCGTGGCTTAGATTTCAAGAGCAAAAGAGAGCATGTGCATCTGTGCGTGAGTGCATGTTAATTCTCGTACCAATCTCACACGTGCATCTCTCTGCACTCCCGTGATGGAAAGAGCGGTCGAACATCTCGTGCGAGCAGATATGTCGCGGCGCGGTGCGCGAGGGAGATGACTGCACT
>NW_014585454.1:0-830 GCF_000485595.1 Priapulus caudatus
TTTGTTTTGTGCGTGGCGCCACGTGCATGTATAAAGTCGACAGGGGGCGCGTACGTCACCGCGCGCGTGGAACCGTATCGTCCGCTGACTGATATCCAGTCGTATTCGCGAGCGTATAGAGTCGCGGGTAGAGAGTCCGTACGACTGCGTGGCGGACGGGGAATTGATGCGATTCGTGAGAGAAAATGTTGTGCGCGTGCGCTCGCGCGACGCGGCGCGTGTTGGCGATACAGACGAGCGACGTCTCCGGCTACGTTTCGAACAAGTGCGCCGTGTTTCTGCTGCAGGTGAGTAAATTCACAGGTGAGTGTGGGTGAAGTTACAGGTGCGTATGAGTAAATTCACAGGTGAGTGTGAGTAAAGTCACAGGTGAGTGTGAGTAAAGTCACAAGTGAGTGTGAGTAAACTTACGGGTGAGTGTGAGTAAAGTCACAAGTGAGTATGAGTAAAGTCACTGGTGAGTGTGAGTAAAGTTACGGGTGAGTGTGAGTACAGTCATGGGTGAGTGTGAGTAAAGTCACAAGTGAGTGTGTGTAAAGTCACTGGTGAGTGTGAGTAAAGTTACGGGTGAGTGTGAGTACAGTCACGGGTGAGTGTGAGTAAAGTCACAAGTGAGTGTGAGTAAAGTCATAGGTAAATATGAGGAAAGTTACAGGTGAGTATGAGTAAAGTCACATGCGAGTGTGAGTAAAGTCACTGGTGAGTGTGAGTAAAGTCACTGGTGAGTGTGAGTAAAGTTTCATAGGTAAATATGAGCGAAAGTTACAGGGTAAATATGAGTAAAGTTACAATAGTTGAGTGTGACCAGTAAATTTAAGTATACAGGTTAA
>NW_014585454.1:1709-2050 GCF_000485595.1 Priapulus caudatus
CTCTCTCTCTCTCTCTCTCTCTCTCTCTCTCTCTCTCTCTCTCTCTCTCTCTCTCTCTCTCTCTCTCTCTCTCTCTCTCTCTCTCTCTCTCTCTCTCTCTCTCTCTCTCTCTCTCTCTTTCTCCTGCTACCACAGGTTTCCCTTCGCGGCAACAACAAGAAAATCATTTCCCTACCAAGACTAGTTTCGACGCTTTACTATCGACGGGCGAAAGTAAGAAGGGCGGCACGCGCGCACACACACGCACACACATACACACACGCACGCACGCACGCACGCACGCACGCACGCGACACACATAATATATATATATATATATTATATATATATATATACATATA
>NW_014585454.1:3409-3721 GCF_000485595.1 Priapulus caudatus
TTCTAACACAGAACCAATTCGAGGTAGAGTGAGTCGTCATTGTATAGGACGCTGCCGTATACGCACGCACACATAGGTACGCACGCACACGTAGGTACGCACGCACACGTAGGTACGCACGCACACGTAGGTACGCACGCACACGTGGGTACGCACGCACACTTAGATACGCACGCACACGTAGGTACGCATGCGTACACTAGGTACGCATGCGTACACTAGGTACGCACGCACACTTAGATACGCACGCACACGTAGGTACGCACGCGTATACTACGTACGCACGCACACTTAGATACGAACGCACACGTA
>NW_014585455.1:0-3721 GCF_000485595.1 Priapulus caudatus
TCGCGAAATGTGTAGCTCAGCATAAAATATCTCTTAAGGATAGTTCTCCATTCCTGTTGTATCCATAGTGAGGCCAATAGTATGTCATAGATCTCGAATCTGCAAATGCCATGCAGTTTCTATAACGTACCTTCTAGGTTTTAGTCCAAATTACAGAGCCTAGTAACAGTCGTGATAGGGTCTATGTCCGCCCAGGGAAGCTGCCGGATAGCGTACCCTGGGGTACGTCTCATGGTATACCGGAAACATACCCTGGTATACTGATCTAGCTGGATATGTTAGGGTATAGGGTTAGTGTTATGGTTAGGGTTAGGTGGTAGAGTTTAGGGTTAGGGTTAGGGAGTAAGGCATTAGGCGACTCCGCTAGGATCGTTAGTGGGAGTAGGCGAGGTAGCGGTCCCGGCATATTTAGATACGTAGTAATTTAGTACTAGGGTACGTGCGATATACCAGACCGTACCCCAGGTATCGTTTCTCGGCAGTACCCTGGGGGATCATAACCCTATCCAGGCCCTACGTAAGCATGGTATTGATTACTAGAGAAATTACAATTTTACACCCATCGAAACATCAAGTTAATAACATCTTGTATATTTAACTCTTTGATTATGTATACTCACAGGAGCTGGCCCGTTAGGAGTGAACCAGCCAGGTCTCTCCCAACCATGCCGTTCTTGAAACACGCACCCCTGGTCCAACAATACCTGAGAAAGGTAGGCAGAACTTTTATAACCACAAGCATCATTCAATACATGATCAGTCAATATTCTGTGAGAGGCAAGCCAGAATCATTGACCACCCAGTAAATGCCAACCACCACCCTGTACAATCAACCCACCATCCACCTGTCTCACATCCAGTACACAGAACCCACTATACCTACCTACTTAATACCCACTCGCCAGGTGGCACCTGCTGCCCACCCACCTACCTCCCACAACCCACCATCCACCTGTCTCACATCCAGTACACAGAACCGCACATACCGTACCGTACTGTAATAACCCACTCCGCCAGGTGGCACCTGCTGCCACACCACCGTACCTCCCCACAACTCCACGCAATCCACGTCATAACCAACCCACCAACTCCGCATGGCAGCCTACAACCCACCCATCAATCCATGCGCAGCGCTACCCACTACCACTTACCGCCCAGTACCCATCACCTACCGACCCCACCCACAGTGCCCACAACCCATACACCTACCACCCACTACCCACCCACAACCCATGCACCTACCACCCACCCACAATCCATTGCACCTACAACCTACCACCCACTACCCATCACCTACCAACCCACTACCCACACCTACCACCCACTGCCTACCACTCACTACCCATCACCCACCCACCAACCCATACAAGCCTAACACCCACTATACCCACTCACAACCCAACCCACAACCAATTCTATATGCATCTACTACCACCCACCACCTACCATCCCAATAACCCACACCACTAGAAACGGCACGCACCTAAACACCCGCGTAATACCCACCGATTTACCAACCACTACCCACCACCAACCCCCCTACCTACCACCCCACTACCCCACCCCCCACACCAACAACCCACCACCCACCACCACCCACAAGCCCATACAGCCTAATCACCACTATACCCACTCAAACCACCCGCCAAACCAAATGCCATCTACTACCAACACCAACCGTAATTCCATCCAATACCCCACACACAACCCGACGCACCTATACCACCAAATACCACGAACGCCGGAAGGGAGCGTGGCTGAACCTACCGACATCCTACACAACTGCACTACCCACCAATCAACTGCCATCCACAACCCCACCACCCCGCAACAACTCATGGCACTCTACCACCGGCCAAGCTTATATCCCGACCCACCCAGATACTTATCTCCACTTATTCTTAATTATCACCTGAGTGAAGAGCATCGAATTCCTCATGTTTCCTTGATGCTATATCGGTTCACTCAAAGGGAAACAACATGGAAATAAGTTCTTTGCGTACGACTTCATGACTTCTCTCCGCAGCCAGCGCTGGTTGCTGCTGTCAGGGACCCCGGATCAATCTCCCTGTATATGAAAATATTCATACAATAAAGGACAGCCCCAAAAAAATAAACCCGGTTTTTCTTTTGTCAATATATTTCATCGACATAAATCTTCATCCTTCAAATCCAATCCAGTTCTTATACACTTCAAACGGTGTACATGAAGTCAGTAACACAAAAAAACCCACAAGCGCCGGCCCTTATAATCACCACCTGATAATGTCATAGGTCACAGTGTCACAGCATTCACAGCACCTGCCTATCATTCACACCGAAATGTCATAGTGTCCACAAGCAGCAAACAGCATCCTCCTGATATTCACACCTGGATGTATATTGTGTCACAGCAGACAGCACCTCCTACAATTTCAACCTGATGTCATAGGTGTCACAGCACTCGCAGCACCTCCGCTACATTCACACCTGATGTCATATGTATCACAGCATTCACAGCACTCCTACCATTCAACGACGCTGATGTCATAGTGTCAACTAGCAAGCACAGCACCTCCTTACATTCACACCAGAGTCATAGTGTCACAGCATTCGCAGCTAGCTCCTAACATTCACACCTGATGTCATAGTGTCACAGCATCGCAGCACCTCCTACATTCACACCTGATGTCATAGTGTCACAGCAGCACAGCACCTCCTAATTCACACCTGATGTCCATAAGGTGGTGGCACAAGCAAGCACAGCAACTCCTACATTCAACGACTGATCGTCCAAGTAGTATCACAGCATCGCAAGGCAGCCTCCTATAATTCACACCTGAATCGTCTATTGTCACAGGGAGCTACAGCACCCTCCTACATTCAACAGCCTTGATGTCCATGAGTGTCAGCAGCATCGCAGCACCTACTCCTAACATTCGACTAACACTGATGTCATATGTGTCACAGCGCAGCGACAGAAACCTCCTACATTCTCAGCCTAATGTCAATAGTGGTCACAGCAAAGCCAGCAATCCTCCCCTATATTCACACCTTGAGTCATAGTGTCACAGCAAGCACAGCACCTCCTATATTCACACCTGATGTCATAGTGTCGCTCAGCATCACAGCACCTCCTACATTCAGCACCTGATGTCATAGTGTCCAGCACAGCCATCACAGCGCAACCTCCTATCATTCACGACCGTGATGTCATAGTCACAGGCAGCACAGCACCTCCTAACCATTTTTCACACCTGATTGTCATAGTGTCACAGCAGCACAGGCACCTCCGTACGATTCACACGCTAGGATGTCAAATAGTGTCATTAAGTAGCATCAACAGCACCTCCCTATATCACACCTGATGTCTAGTGTCAACAGCAAGCACAGCACCTCCACATTCACACCTGATGATCATAAGGTGTCACAGTTTCCCTAAACATCACGATGTGGTAAGTTACCTACCATACGAACGTCATTGCAAATAACTACGTTTTGGTGTCTTACACACATGCTGCCACCTATAGTAAAAAAACAATTCAAATAAGACATTCCAATTCCATGTTAAAAGATTTGTGAGTAACAAGTAAATAAAATAGCAAGAGAGTAAAGCAAGTAATATAGAATAGAATAGAATATATATTATATAATATATATAATATATATATATATATAGAATATATATTATATAATATATATAATATATATATATATATATATAATATATAATATACACAGT
>NW_014585456.1:0-3720 GCF_000485595.1 Priapulus caudatus
CAAAAAATAAGGACTATTAAGTGCTTTTCTAAGATTTCACCAAAAATAAGTACTGATAAAGGCCCTTATTTTATTTTTGGCAAAATAAGGACTTATAAGACTTTGGAAGACCCGCTACGAACCCTGATCGTAGGAAAGTATACAATATGTAGGGAGGTGAATGAGAGATAGTTAGGAAGGTATATAGTAGGCCGGAATGTAGGCGAGAGATCGTGCGTCCGACCGTCCATCTGTCTCTGCGACTGTCCACCCATCTCTCCCTCTGACGGCCCATCTATCTCTCCATCTGTTGCTGCATCCATCCCTCCGTCCGTCCCTCCATCTCTCCCTCTGTCCATCCATCCCTCCGTCCGTCCATCCCTCTCCCTTTGTCCATCCATCTCTCTCCGTTGTTCCATTCCATCTCTCCTTCCTCTGGTTGTCCATCCAGTCCCTCCCTGGTAACCGTCCTTCCATCACCTCCTATCCATTTCTCTCCCATGCTATCCGCCTATCGTCCGCCAATCTCTGTGCCGTCCATTCCCTCCATCCCCTTTCTCTCCATTCGGCCTCTTCGCGGATGCGTTGTTCCATTCCATTCTCTCTCCCCTCTGCCCATCCATTCCCACCTTTCCATCCATCGGAGCGTCCGTCCAGCCCTCTTGCTCCTTTTGTTCCATTCCATCCTCTCCTTCCTCTCTTGGCCCATCCATCCCTCCGCTCCGTCACCCCCTTTTCTCCCTTTTTGTCCACTCCCATCCCACTCTCCCTGATCGAGGCCGTGCTCTGTGTCCATTCCTACTCTCCCTCCTTCCCTTCCGTTTCCGCGTCGACATCCTCTTCCCTTTGTCCCAATACACAATCTCTCTCCCTCTGCCCATCCATTCTTCTCGCCTCCCTCTGCCCCATCTCTCCTCCCTGCTGTCCATCTCATCCCTTGCTGGTCCATTCCCTCTCTACCCTCTTCTGTCATCCTCTCCCTCTGCCCCACACTCCATCCCTTCCCCACCGCGTCCGTCTCAATCCCCTCTCTCCCTTTGTTCATCCCATCCCTACTCTCCCGCTCTCCCGTCCATCCACTTCCCTCCGTCGCTCTTTGTGCCAACCTCCCTCTGCTCCGTCATCCACTCCATTCGCCTCTATCTCTCCCTTTCGCCGGACTGGTCCATCCCATTCTCTCTCCTCTTTGGCTCCTATTCCATCCCTTCCGTCGTCAGTAGCGTCCGTCCATCCATCTCCCTGCCCCCTCTGTCCCACATCCCAAATCCGTTCGTCCGTTCCATCTCTCTTCCTCTTGCTCCATCCATAATCTACTTCACCCCGGCCTCCTGTCTTCCATCTCTCCCGTCTGCCTCCCGTCCGTCCGGTCCACCCATCTGCTCTCTTCTTCTCATTGCATCCAGTCTCTCTCTATCCATCCATCCATATCTCTCCCTCTGTTCCATCCATCCGTCACGTTCGGTCCATCCCATAAATCCTTGCTGTCCATTCCATCTCTCTCCCTCTGCCATCCATTCCCTCGGTCCCGTCCGCACCCCTCTCCCTTTTGTCCACTCCATCTCCTCTCTCCTGCTGTCCACTCCACGGCCTCGCCTGCGCGGTCCCCGGCGACGCCGTCCGCTGGGACAGAAATGGCGCCGTCCACCCTCTCCCTTGTCCACTCCATCCCTCTCCTTTGTCCGCATCCATTCTCTCTCCCTCCGTACCTGTCCATTCCCTCTCGTCTTTGTCCATCATCTCTCTCCCTCCTGGCCCATCCATCTCTCCCTCGTGTCCATCTCTTCTTTCCTCTTCCATCTCTCCTCTGGTCCATACTCTCGTGCCTCCCGTCTGTTCCATCTCTCCTCTGCCCCATACATCCCTCGTGCCGTCCATCCCTCTCCCTTTTGTTATCCTATCTCTTCTCCCTCTGATCCATCCATCCCTCCCGTCCGTCCATTTCCCTTTGTCCAGTGTCCATCCACCCATCTCTCCTTCTGTCCATCCATCTCTCTCCCTTCGTGCTCCATCCACTCGCTTCGCGTCCGCGTCCACTCCCATCTCCCTCCTCTGTCCATCCATCCTCCGCTCCGTCCATCTCTCTCCCTTTGTCGCATTCCATATCTCTCCGCTCTGTCCATCTCTCCTCTGTCCGTCCCGTCTCTTCCACCCATCTCTCCCTACTCTCTTCATCGCATCTCTCCCTTCTATCCATCATCCATGCATCTCGTGTGTGTCCATCCACTCCGCGTCCGTCGTCCATTCCCTCTCCCTTTGTTCATCCATCTCTCTCCCTCTGTCCATCCATCCCTCCATCCATCCCTCCCTCTGTCCATCTCTCCCTGCATCCGTCCGTCCGTCCATCCCTCTCCCTTTGTCCATCTCATCTCTCCCTCCTGCTCCATCCATGTGCCCTCCGTCCGTCCATCCCTCCTCCGTCATTATCGTTCATCATCATCGTCGTCATCATCGTCGTCATCGTCGTCGTCGTCGTCGTCGTTCGTACGTCGCCGCGGCGCTCCGCGTGCGCGCGCGCGTGCGTACGTACTGGTGGTCGGTGACCATCGGCGTGCAGCCGGCAGCCAGGTGCAACGGTCTCGATCGTGTAGCGACATAGGCTAGGCGAGCCGCGGTCGCCCGGCGTTGAGGCCGCTGTCCTGCGAGGAGCAGAGGACGCGACAATGCTCAAACGAAAAACCAAGTGTCGTCGCGGGACGCGCGCTTGCGTGCGCACGAGACGGTACGCACCCGGCTCACGCCGCGTGCAGTGGAGTCATGCGAGGGGGAGGGCAGCATGTCATGCACGCAGCACTACCGATGCAGGTTACAGCACTATGACTAGAGCGTCGCCGGAACGGAAGAGGGAATGCGTCAAGGAGAGAGGGAGCATAGAGAGAGAGAGCGAGAGAGAGAAGGGGAGAGAGGGGAACAAGAGCGGAGGGGACGGAGCAGCCGCCGCCGCCGGAGAGGGGGGACCAGCGGACCAAGGGGGCAAACGAGAGAGGGGGTGGAGGCGAGACAGGAGAGAGAGCAGAGGACGAGAGAGAAAGATCTGGGGAGCAGAACCGGGAGAAAAGAGAGATGAGAGCACAGAGAGACTGAGACAAAGATGAGATCGAGACGCACGAATAGAGACGTAGACCGACGATGAAGGCAGAACGAAGAGGGCGAGGGATGAGAGAGAGAAAGTTCTCAGAGAAAGAGAGACGAGCAGACGAGAGAGGGAAAGAAAGACAGAAAGATAAAAAATCGGATGCTGTGCCTGAGAAAGAGGGAGGGGAAAAGCGGAAGGACAGGATGCAGAGAGGTAAAGACGGTAGTGTGGGAGGCGAAGTTTGACAAAAAGAAACAGAGAGACAGGAAAAATCGAGCTAGAAACGAGAGAAGGACAGACAGACCTAGGCGGCGAGACAGGCGAAGCGCTGAAAAGAAAGCTGAGAGACAGAGCCGGCGAGAGATAAAAGCGTAAGCTGTGACCGTGTCGCGGCGGTAGGCCGCGCCACCGTCACGTGCGAGAAACTCGCGCGACGTTCGACCGGGCTCGAGGGCGCGTGCGGGCGGCAGCCAATCACATCGTCGCGTCCAGCCAAGAGCACCCACGGGGCGCCAGCGGTACGGCGTAGCGTGAAAATATCGATGCCTGCATTCAGAAGCCTGTGATTATAAAGCCCGTGTTACATTATTATACAGCTGTCTATCTGTCTACACATATGTACGTACACATGCGGGTATGTTTACGTAGATACATATAAATGTATATTT
>NW_014585457.1:0-3719 GCF_000485595.1 Priapulus caudatus
CGCGGCAACGCGACAAGCGAATGAGTCTCGGTGGTTGGGTGGAGTCGGGCCCGGAAGGGCGGGGGGGGGGACGCGACAAGTGAACATCTCTTGTTGGGGGAAGCCCGGCGATGAAGTAGGGGGCGCTGTCCACGTACGTTAAATAACATCCCCTCCCCCCGTATAGTGGTTTCTCCCGTCTAATGATGATTGTGAAGATTGTCCGGGTGTGTTTACCGCTGGATGCTGCGACAGAGCTTTCGTCAAACTTTACCTGTGCGCACAAACGAAGCAGAATCAAGCATGGATACTGAACCCTAAACTATAACTCAAAGTCAGACTCTAAAACCAAAAAACTCATATGAAAACTCAGACTTTAAACTCAAAAACCCTCCAGCCTAGCTTGCGATCGATTCCAGGAGTCCGATCGTCCGATGTCAGTCCTCTGAGCAGAAAATCTATCCAATCTCTGTCTGTATCGAAATCGGTTGTTTCGTGCCGGGAACTAAAGCTAATGCTAGGAAGGCGGCGGTCGTTGTGTCGCGATCGAGCGATTGAGGGAGAGAGAGGAGAGCGAGGAGAGAGAGGAGAGAGAGAGAGAGAGAGAAAGAGAGAGAGAGAGGAGGGAGAGAGGAGGGAGAGAGAGAGAGAGAGAGAGAGAGAGAAGAAGAGGTGGTGTGTGTGTGTGTGTGATTTGTTGTGTGGGTGTGGTTGTGGTGTCGGTGTGTGTGGTGTAATATTTGTGGATTGTGGTGGTGTGTGGTTGTGTGTGCTGTGGTGTGTGTGTGTGTGTTGATGTGTTGTGTGTGTGCGTGTGATTGTGTCTGCGCGTGTGTGTTTGTGAGGTGTGATTGTGATGGTGTTGTGTTGTTTGTTTGTGTGTGTTGGTGAGCTGTTGTGTGGTGTGTGTGTGTGTGTTGATGTTTGTGTGTGTGTGTGTGTTGGGATGGTGTGTGTTGTGTGTGTCTTGTATAGTAATGTGTGTGTGTATAAATACGATAAACTAGAAACCCAGTTGTCGCCAACTACATGTACCCTGAAAATCCTAGTAACGAAATGGAAAATCCTGTAAGACGATTAGAAGCAGTAAGTGAAGTATCCCAAAGACAACAGGTTTAAACTTGTTAACACTGATCTGCCTCAGATGTGCAAGGTATATGGAGATTGTTACCCGGAGTCTAGGAGCCGCAGAAGAAAATGATAAGTGACGGTCAAGTAAGCTAAGATGAATGGCAGTGGTTTAAGCTATGCCGACAGACCTTCTTCCCAAGATGTGTAAGCATACAAGTTGTCGCGGCTAGCAATAGGGGCTGAGTTAAGAGCGAAGGGAAATATGATAAAAGGTGAAGTAAAGGTGAAGATAAAGATCGAGTGACCTGGATTTTGGACGGTGCAGCACCTTCTGCCAGGATTGTAAGGTAGATGTCAAAGTTTAGTCATGCTAGGGGAATTATAGGGTGGAAATTATAGATCGGAAGTGAAATTCGTCGGTGGACGCCGAGGCTGGCGGCGGCCGGCTTGTGATCATACATGACACAATAAGTATCGACACGACTTGTCGGCGGGGAGTCACAATAAATGCATATTCATTAATAAACATAACAATATGTTAATGACACTAATTGCAGTTGTGAAAGCTGACGTATTATGCCTTCATGGAGCGCTGACAATGTCGAAAACACAGAATATTGTAACGAATGGTTAATACGAGACGACGGCTAACTACGTCGTGCTCATCAATGTCGGCGAAGCAAGAGAAGATGACTGGCGCGCCTCGCACATGCGGCAACACCGCGCGACCTTTCCGACCTAGCGAAACTATGCGCCAGTCACATGTAACGCCCTCTTTTTAGTAAGTGCCAGCATAACATACATGAAAATCCGCTAAAAACAAGGGCAACCGCCCAGACGTAACATATACCACAGGGGCAGTTAACGCCTGCGACTGTCCACGGAATAACAACACACGAACACAAAATTACAACAGATCCGCTAAAAACAAGGGCAACTGCGACAGCGTAAAACTTACAAAAGAACGCAGCTACACGCATGTTAATAACAAAATTATAATGCGTCAAACACCAACACCTTATTAACACATGCGTGCTCGGCGTTAGTAAGTCCTCAGGCCTAAGTGCGTCTCTTCGTTGGTACAATAGTATCCGGTGGGGGCGGGAGCGAATTATAGTACGTGTACAACGGCTAATAATCATTTCTGACTGCGAACGCATTTGTAACAGCCCACACCACAGACTAATAGTTCACTATCGACGGCGCATATAGAATCACCGGCCGCATAATCAATACGACACACGCTGTGAAGACGATTATCTGAGGACACACAAAAACAGTAAAATTAGTTCCCACAGTAAACAACATTAGCTCGGCTACAGAATCCTAACTACATGCGCGTGATTGGCGCCACTGTCCACATCGTACGTGCATTGCAATGAATAACATTTAAAATATAACACCGTGGCCGAATCACTACATAGTTTGGCAACGTCGTCCAAAAACAAACCAACACATTAAGCAGTAACTTGTGTTTCAACACAGCTGCTAAACCGCTTTCCACCTGAACATATGCACATTGCCCGAATGCAGATATTCGAGAATACTATGACCGCCCTTTTAATCTAGGCGACATCCTAACTCCTTACCTACTCATGCCTATGCCATCCTTTGCCATCAGTGTTTAGATACACACTATTTGGTAAGATGCATTCACGTCATCCCCCCTCCTCACAAAGAGGGTATAAGAGAGCTCGGCGGAAGAGACGGGCTGAGCTTCTTAGGTCTAGTCGTATGTCCTACACTGTTCGTTGGCTAGATCCTATGTGTAGGTGTGGGGGGGAGTGTTATATAGTGTGATGTGTGTGCGTTGTACTATGAATATAACAGTGGAACGAACATCACTTCATTTCTCATTTTAATCATCGATATTCGTAAGTTAGTCCCCCAACACCAATTACACGGATCACATAGCACTCAACTACGCACAGTTGTCCTGGAGCAAATTACTCAGCGGCAACATGTTCACCGACGACCAGATCGACCCAACGCGGGGTCAACCTGCTCATACGTTTGACGGCCGTCTTCACGAATGCACGAGGATTAGCCAACAATTTTCGGAAACATTGGTTGCCGTTGACTCAGGATCTCCAGTAGTAAATATGATGAACATCAATAATGAAACTGTTACCCTTGTGACCACTAAA
Source organism: Priapulus caudatus (assembly GCF_000485595.1). Taxonomy (NCBI): domain Eukaryota; kingdom Metazoa; phylum Priapulida; class Priapulimorpha; order Priapulimorphida; family Priapulidae; genus Priapulus; species Priapulus caudatus. The sequence continues at coordinate 3,198 of NW_014585457.1, forward strand.
TTTATCACCACAAGTCTCCAATACACGTGCTGTGCTCACTGTAGTAAGTGATTAAACCCGATTGCAAACATCGAGTGTCTGTACATGTGTCTAGAGGTGACCTACCACTTCCCACATAGCATGTACACATTGTAGCTTAACTGTTCTAAGATCTTTTCTAGTGGTTGCGAACCTGTACCAGTTTCGTTTGCCTTGATACATCTTTNCTCTCTCTCTCTCTCTCTCTCTCTCTCTCTCTCTCTCTCCTTGTCTTTCTCTCTCTCTCTCCTCTGCCGTTCTCTATCTCTCGTGCGTGCGTGCGTGCGTGCGTGCGTGCGTGCGTGCGTGCGTGCGTGCGGGCGTGCGTGCGTGTGTGCGTGCGTGCGTGCGTGCATGCAAGCGGTGGAAAACAAGATTACATCCTTGTCATCGTGAATTGGAGCGCAGCGTCTTACGGCAGTGAAGCCATCTAGACTGCCACCACCGTCTGCAACCGGCTGCTACCGCCCCGCGTGTCACGCACGGTCGGTGTCAGTCTAGCCC
>NW_014585458.1:0-349 GCF_000485595.1 Priapulus caudatus
AACATCAACATCAATATGAACATCAACATCAACATCAATATGAACATTAACATGAAGATGAACATGAACATGAACATGAACATGAACATGAACAACATTGTGAACGTAAACCTGTATGCCGGTTCCAGTGACCACAACAGCTAGCGTTACCGTATCTGATCAATAACCGAAATCAAACACCACATCGCTTCAACCGTAAAGATACACACGCACGTAAAGGTTTGAGTTGAATTACTGACTATTTAGATCCATAATTAAGTTATAAAAACTTACACGGACGATAGGTCTGAAGAAGTCTATCGGTGAGATAGACGAAAACTTCGTCAGTGTAAGTTTTTATAACTTTATC
>NW_014585458.1:1452-3040 GCF_000485595.1 Priapulus caudatus
CGGAGAATGTGTCGTAGGTCTCTCTCTCGATATCTCTCTATGTGTCTGTCTATCAGTGCGTGAGAGGCACTTCTTGGGGAGCAGTAGTTGCTGCGGCCGATGATGAAGATCTTGAGGCTCTGTGTCGCGCGATGCGTCCTTATATTTGCAGCTGCCCCGGAGATAAACATCCGGCCCGCATCCTGCCCCCATCGCATCTCCCGCAACTCCTCGAAGCAATTACACGTAAAGTACCAGCGGGACACACTCGCCGCTAATCCACGTGTTTATGCGGACGTGGTTAGCCGGCCCGTACTTCATCGTTTAGCGAGAAATGGCTGCCGTGCATTGTTGTTGTTGTTGTTCCAAACCACTGAGTGCATAAGCGCCCCTAGTTTGTGGAACTGCGTTACGTATGCGTACCTGCCTGCCTGTCTGTCGACATCGCTGCAGGGAATATGAATGCGGTGGAGCTCTTTCGGGGAACTTGCGGCTTTTGCTGTTTATGGGAGAGAGCGATAACAAGACGCCATTGGCCCACCGGTGCGACTAGGATGGCTCCCTCTTTGTCTCTCTCTCTCCTCTCTCTCTCTCTCATTCTCTCCTCTCTCTCTCTTCTTTCTTTGTCTCTCCCCCCTCTCTCTCCCTCGTCTCTCTCTCTCTCTCTCTCTCTCTCTCATTTTCTCCTCTCTCTCTCTCCCACACACACACTCACTCTCTCCCTCTTCTCCTCTCTCTCTCTCTCTCTCTCTCTCTCTCTCTCTCTGTCTCCCTCTTTGTCTCTCTCTCTCTCTCCTCTTTCTCCTCTCTCACACACACTCTCATTCTCTCTCTCTCTCACTCTCACTCTCTCTTTCTCTTTCTCTCTCTCTCTCTCTCTCGCTCTCATTCTCTCTCTTCTTTTTTACTCTCTCGCTCGCTCTTGTTCCCTTACTTCTCTCACCCCTCTCTCCTGGGATCAGAGAGATTAGTCACACATAAGAAGCTATATACAACTGTTTCGGTGTGCCGCTAGGAAAGCAAAGAGTTAAGCGTTTTGGAATAATCCTATAGTTGTGGGAATTATGCTGCGTGGGTTCTTGGTCTCGTTTCTGCTGAGCAGAAACGAGACCAAGAACCCACGCAGCATAATTCCCACAACTATAGGATTATTAGGAGCAGCTCTGATAAATACTTTAGGTAACTGCTAGTGACATATATATTATGTCTGAGGTGCGTACATAAGTTACAAATAGTTATACCTGCAAGAATTAACAAGTGAACTGGTGTTGCGGGACGATTGAGGAGATTTCTTACTGTTCTCTTCATCTTCTTCCCCCTTTTCCTCGTCTCACACTCCTGGCCCCTCATTAATTACTCCCCATGGCTTGCTGTTTTGTCCTCCTATTTTATTCCCCTTCGTCTTTTCATTTCCCTTCCCTCATCCCTCCATCACCTCTATCATCGCTATCACGTCCTGCCTATAGCGAACACCTGGTATCCGTGATGATTGTCTGATGGCTAATGCATGCGGACATACTTGCATCGACAGACCACGATGTCATTGTTTGGAGCTGTAAGCACCGAGCACTATTGCCCTCATGAACGTATGCGGGACGCATTTCTCGTT
>NW_014585458.1:3376-3718 GCF_000485595.1 Priapulus caudatus
TGCGTGCGTGCGTGCGTGCCTGGGTTCGTGCGTGAGTGCGCGGGGGTGCATTGTGTGCATGGGGTTGTGCGTGCGCGCGTGCCTGTGTGCGTGCGTGTGTGCGTGCACGCGTTGCTTGTGTGCGTGCGTGCGCGCGTGCCTGGGTTCGTGCGTGCGTGCGCGCATGCCTGGGTTCGTTCGTGCGTGCGCGCGTTGCTTGTGTGCGTGCTTGCGCGCGTGCCTGTGTGCGTACGTGCGTACTACAAACTCGTAAACATGTATGAGTCACGATGGCGGATTTTTGCCCGCTCGCTCTTTTTACGGGTGTTTACGGTCACGGTTGAGTGCCAATTCACCTTGAGT
>NW_014585459.1:0-374 GCF_000485595.1 Priapulus caudatus
ATCAATCTATTTATCTATCTATCTATCAATCTATTTATCTATCTATCTATCTATCTATTTGTCTATCTATCTATCTATCGATCGATCTATCTATCTATCTATCGATCTATCGATCTATCCATCCATCTATGTATCTATCTATGTATCTATCTATCTATCTATCTATCTATCTATCTATCTATCTATCTATCTATCTATCTCTCTATCTGTCTATCTATCTATAGTTAGATAGATAGATCGAGAGAGAGAGAGAGAAGGAGAGAGAGCGAGAGAGATAGAGAGAGTAGACGACAAAACGAGAGCGAGAGAGCGAGATAGAGAGAAAGAGAGAGAGAGAGAAGAAGAGAGAGAGAGAGAGAGAGAGAGAGAGAGAG
>NW_014585459.1:1360-3718 GCF_000485595.1 Priapulus caudatus
AGAGAGAGAGAGAGAGAAGAGAGAGAGAGAGAGAGTAGAGAAGAGAGAGAGAGAGAGCGCGCAAGAGAGAGAGAGCGCGCGCAAGAGAGAGAGATAGAGAGCGAGAAAGAATGAGATCCCCATATATATCAGTTTGTGCTGGAGAGTCGAACGTCGGGGTCGATGTTCAAAAATAACATTTCGGCAATTGAGTTTCGTTCTCATTTTGGATTTTCGAGAAGAGGAACCATGGGTTGAGGCACCGGTAACGCTGAGCAGATATGCTCTCACAACGACTCGTGTTTACTTAGGCTAGCTGCGGTGTCTGGCCAGGCACGTACTCGTGTCAGGAAAAAAACTACAATCACCGAGTGCTTGTTTGAGAGGAGAGTAGAACGCTTTGAGTAGCTTGTTAGAGAATATCTCCGATTTACCAATAACTATTGACCATGGAATGTGGCGTGGGTGCGATGATATACCGTGTATATGGACGACTATTAGGCTTCGATAATCTCGATCCATCACGGTGCAGGGCGTCGCCAAGGTCTAAGCGCCCTCTGGCGTCCGTGAAAAACAAGCGAGCAGTGCTGATCGGCTGCGAATGAGGTGTAGGCATTGTGTATGCATTTGTGTGTGTGTGTGTGTGTGTGTGTGTGTGTGTGTGTGGTGTGTGTGTGTGTGTGTGTGTGTGTGTGTGTGTGTGTGTGTGTGTGTGTGTGTGTGTGTGTTTTACAAAGACTAGTCCGCCGCTCCAAACGGGCGGATGAAAATTGATTGCATCAAATTAGCGAGATACCAACTCAACGCACTAGATCAACGGCGCTCGGACAATTAAGCAGCGGCAATCGAATATCTGTTCTAACCTGGCCCTCTTATTTAATGGCGGCCGAGTGCGGCATTAAATAGCATTCAGCGGTTCGCGCATAGCCGGCAACGCGAATCGTATTACGCCCCCTGGCGGTATGATTTCGCGCATGCCCGCTAACTGAGAACAGTCACACGCGAAGCAGAAGACATGAATAAATAGCCCTTCCGCTAGTAATAACTCGCGTCTCTTCGCTCTTCGATGACGCAGTTTTTCGCATGCGTGCCTCCTTTGATCGTGATGACACGCGGCGATTTGTAGGCCTGTGATGTTGAACCGCGGGTGCCTTTGCGGATTCCGAGGGCGTACAATGTAGCCCTATCTCGCCTCCACAGGCTGGCCGCTCTGCCGCCTTTATACGTGAGAAACTTAAACGCAGGCGAGGCCTCCGAGGCCGGTATCGCTCGCGGCGAGGGTCAACGCGTTTAGGCTGTAAGGTCCTGCCGCCGTGAGGACAAAGACATGTACAGGACTGTAGAGGACAAAGAACCGCCGTGCTCTGCCACCGCGTCAGCATATCACCTATAAATACGCTAGATACCTGCCATGCCTGCATGCCTAAGCCTGCCTGCCTGCTTGCTGCCGGCGCCTGCCGCCCTGCCTGCCCTGGCCTGTCCTGCCTGCCTGCCTGCCTGGCCTTTAGTTAGAAATGAGCGCAAGCAGCATACGCGCGCCTCGCGCACAAGTCACGCCTGCCCTTTGTCAAAGTTTCAAACCCGCGCTGGTTATTCAAAGCACGGGTATCGAAAGCGGGGGGTTATTAAGCCCGATTTCGATAAAAATCCGTGTTTTATGCCATCGCATAGCCACGCGCATGACTAGGCATTGTTCTTATACAGAATTTTTCTTTTTTTCACGGCGAAATTTTCCTTGTTAGACGGGCAGCGCGCGGTAGTGGCCGCGCTACTGCTAAACTCTGCTACGCAGGCCATAAATCTTCCACAGCAATGCCCCTTCTTCTCTCTCTATCTTTCTTTCTTTCTCTCTCTCCCGATCGCTCGCCCCGCCCCCCCACTCTCTCTCACCACACACGTTCTATATTGGCACACACTCTCTCCTCTCCTCCTCTCTCCCTCTCTCTCGGAGTCTCTCTTCCTCTACTCTTTCTCTCGTCTCGCCCCCCCTCTCTTCTCTCTCTCCCTCTTTTCGGCTCTCTCTCCTCTGCCCTTCTATATCTTTCTTTCTTCTCTCTCCTCCTCGCCCTCTCCCCCCTTCTGCTCTCTCGCGCTCTCCTCTCACCTCACGCGTCTCTCACTATTGCCACACTCTACCTCTCTCTCTCTCTCTCTCTCCCTCGCTCTCGTCTATCTCTCTATCCTTCTTGCCCGACGACTATCTTTCGCCCATCGTACGTTCACTCGTCGTTCATCCGCCGACCCCGACGCGCTGTGCCTCCTTGGTCACCGCGGTTAATGTGTTTGTTTTCACTTCGCTCTCCCTCATCCGCTCTCGCGCCGAACTGCTCACACCTCCGTCGCTAATTCCCCGCTCCACTCTACCAGCCACGGACGTCA
>NW_014585460.1:0-2121 GCF_000485595.1 Priapulus caudatus
ACCAACACCATCACCATCACCACCACCATTACCACCACCACCACTACCACCACCGCCAACCACCACCGTCGCCACCACCACCACCACCGCAACCGCAACCGCCACAACCACCACCACCACCACTGCCGCCACTACCACCACCACCACTACCACCACCACCCCATCACCACCACCACGACCACCGCTGCCACCACCATCACCGCAACCGCACCCGCCACAGCCACCACCACCACCACCGCCGCCGCCACTACCACCACGACCACTACCACCACCGCCACCACCAACCGCCACATCCACCACCACCACCACAACAATCACAACCACCACCACCACCACTGCCGCCGCCGCCGCCACCACCGTCGCAACCGCAACTGCCACCACACCACCACCACCACCACCACCACCACACCCACCACCACCACCACCACACCCACCACTCACCACCACCACACATTCACCATTACCACCTCTACACGCACCACCACACCACCGCCGCCCGCCGCCGCCGCCGCCACGTAAACCACTACCACCACCACCCCAACACCACCCACTGGGTGCAGCTGCAGCACGCAGGCTGTGTCGCCCACCCACCGATGTCCAGTCATGCATAATTCACCGCCACTGCACTGCCCCGCCATCAAGCCGGGCAGCGCCAGCCGCGAGAATGTAAACGACATTCGTAGACGCCCACTCGCAACAGTGCGACGAATAATTGCGAGTGAAGAGGACTCGTCGCTGAATGATCGCATCGCCATTGCCACAGCCGACATCCACGGACTGCGACACAACGCGGGGTGAACGTCCCATGATTGAAGCTAACCCCTGTGCCCGTAAGTCCTCCAGACGCAAACGCTTATAATTATTCAGTCACGGCCAGACGAGTGGTTATAACGATCACGCAACGAAGACGACGAGGGTTGAGTAGAAACGCGAAATTGTTTTTCAGGTATGAGAATTTTTAACGGATGGTGGAAGATTGTTCGACGGACGCTTCACCGTGCTGCTGCCGATGTAGGATGCAGGCTTCTCCCGTCAGCGCCTGCTGAACGCGGGGTCGCCTGTCTCGTGGCGGCTGTGGAAGATCTGAGAAATGTTCGCGCTTCATCCTCATGACGAACTGGGGTTTCAGAGTAGAGCAAACGGCTCTTGTGGTGTGTGTGTGTGTGTAGTGTGTGTTGTGTGTGTGTGTGGTTGTGTAGTGATGTTGTGTGGTGTGAGTGTGTGTGTTGTGTGTGTGTGTGTGTGTGTGTGTGTGTGTGGTGTGTGTGTGTGCATGTGTGTGTGTGTGTGAGGTGTGTTGGTGTGTGTGTGGGTGTGTGGTGTGTGTGTGTGTGTGTGTGTTGGTGTGTGTGTGTGTGTGGTGTGTGTGTGTGTGTGTGTGACAGTGAGTGTGTGAGTGTTGTGGTGTGTGTGTGTGGTATGGTGTGTTGGCGGTGTGTGTGTGTATGTGTGTGCGTGTGCGTGTGTGTGTGTGTGCACGTGTGTGTGTGCGCGTGTGTGTGTGCGCGCGCGCGTGCGTGTGTGTGTGGAAGATGAGAAGTGCGTATGTGTGTGTGTGTGTGTGCTGTTGTTGGTTATAGTTTGCTGGTTGGTTGTTGTTGTGTGCGAGGAGGGGGTGTATGTCTGCGTGCTGTGTGTGTGCCCAAGGTGTGCCATGATATCAGTTCAGGAGTATCCAGCAAATATTTGTTTCTACGCGTGATGCAGTAGGCTATGAGTCGGCGTTAGAGACCGCCGGCAGGCAGTCACATGCCAGCACGTGCTGCATGTCCGTACGTTAGCAGACGTCTAATGGCTTCCACGTGTCTGTAGTAATTCACAATCGAAGCGAGCTGATCTATGCACACTCTCTACTAGTCACGCATATATATATAGCTAGATAGAAAGATAGATAGATAGCTATCTATCTATCTATCTATATAGATCGATAGATAGATAGATAGATAGATTGATAGATAGATAGATAGATAGATAGATAGATACCCCCCCCGGTTATTTGTTTACACAGTTCCCCGCCTCCGTCCCCCGCCCCTCGTCTCTGCCCCGTCTCCCACCCCGTCCTCGCCTTCCGCTCGCCGCCCCTCGTCCCCCGCCCGCGCCCCCACGCACGAATTCTACGTA
>NW_014585460.1:3490-3718 GCF_000485595.1 Priapulus caudatus
CTCTCTCTCTCCCTCTCTTACTGCTGCTGCTCCCTTCCACTCTCTCTCTCTCCCTCTCTTACTGCTGCTGCTCCCTTCCACTCACGACAGCGCGCGCATGCTACTCGTGCACCCCGTGCATGCCCTTCCCGATCTGCCCCTCTCCCGCGCTCTCTCTGTCTCTCTCTCCCTTTCCTGCGCTCTCTCGCACGATAGCGCGCGATCTTTCTCTCTCTTTCTCTCTCTCTC
>NW_014585461.1:0-818 GCF_000485595.1 Priapulus caudatus
GAGAGAGAGAGAGAGAGAGAGAGAGAGAGAGAGAGAGAGTGAGTGCGTGCGTGCGTGCGTGCGTGTGTGTGTGTGTGTGTGTGTATATGTGTGTGACAGAGAATGGGGAGACAGAGAGCAAGCGAGAGGGCTATGGTTAGGGTTAGGATTTAGGTAATGGCTGCGTTAAGGTTAGAATTAGGGTTAGGGTAATGGCTAGGGTTAGGGATAGAGTTAAGGATCAGTGGCAAATTTAGATGGGTGCTATCCGTGTGAGCTGTCACTTTGCCAATTTCAATAGGCGAACTCTTAAATATCAAGGCTTCAGTCCACGAATTGACTTTATACTCGACTTTATATCGACTATATACTGTTCTTGGGACCACCCTGCAATGATTTCTTTTCCTTACAATCGTACGAACGACTCGTAGCAAAAATGATTCAATTGAGAAAAACAAACGTTAATAATTGCCTGACTGGTGAATTACATGCCCTTGATTGACATATACCAGCAAATAGCACAGGATTTTTGCCCGAGTGACGACGATGATTATCGAAATGCTAAGCCTTGTAGCATCGAAAGAAAAACATTCTGACGAATTCGAGTAATTCGTACGCACGCACGCACGCACACACACACACACACACACACACGTACACATATGCGCATCCTCAAACACATCACTCATCAAATGTATTGTTCATGGCGGTGTCACGACAGATGCTGAGAGAGAGAGAGAGAGAGAGAGAGAGAGAGAGAGAGAGAGAGAGAGAGAGAGAGAGAGAGAGAGAGAGAGAGAGAGAGAGAGAGAGAGAGAGAGAGAGAGAGAGAGAGAGAG
>NW_014585461.1:2393-3715 GCF_000485595.1 Priapulus caudatus
GAGAAAGAGAGAGAGAGAATGAGAAAGAGAGAGAGAGAGAGAGAGAGAGGGGGGTGTGGAAATGCGTGCACCGTATGTACTTTACCAGCAAGATTTCTGCAACGGAGGCAGAAGAACTCTGAACGTGACGGCATATAACGCGCACAGACGATCTGCAGATGCCGCGCAGTCTCCCGTTACTTAGCAACGACGTTGGCAAAGATAACTCAATAGAGTTCGAAGTTATTACCAACTTCCGCGTGATATTTGATTGAAGTCGTGTGTAAAGGAATCGTGAAAGGACGCGTTGCAAACTGTGAAGACGCTTCTCTGGATACAGCGTTTCGCTCACACACTTTCTCTCTCTCTCTCTCTCTCTCTCTCTCTCTCTCTNAGAGAGAGAGAGAGAGAGAGAGAGAGAGAGTGAGTGAGAGAGCGACGTGTGTACGTGACTATCGCCCCATCTCTTCATCATCATCATCATCATCATCATCATCATCATCATTTCACGGGTAGCGTAACAGCCGGTGCTGTCATGATGTCGATCTACTGCGCCCTGCCCAATGCATATTTCATGCCACACGACAGACTCAATAACATAATAATAACAGAATGACAAGATGATAATGATCACATGCAGCAGTGCCTGCGATCACGCTAGACACACACACACACACACATAGTCCATATCAAGAGCGTATAAAGAAGGCCTTCTTTATACGCTTTTGTCCATATGCACAACGCCACCGACGACGGCGGTAACGACGACAACAACAACGGCAGGGTGACACACGACCCGCTTAAAATCACAAACGCCATATGTCACGTCACACGCGCCTAACAAGGTTGTCATAACGGGCGCGACCATTACTGTCGGCGGGGCCCCCCGGGGTCGCTATAGGATGCAGGTAAATTAAGTCTGGCGTGTGTGTGTATCAGGAGGTGTGTATGTATATAAGGTGCATGTATATCGATCAGGCGGTGGTACTCCTGAACTTGTGTAAGCTCCCACGTACACGCACGCACGCGCGCACGCGCACGCACGCACGCGCGCACGCACGCACGTACGTAGTTTGCGGCTGAACTTCGGCTTTCAAGTTGTTGCTCTAGACATTTCACAAACTTTACAAGAGGCATTTCACAGTGTTTGTTTGTAGTTCGAACTTCGGCGGCACTACGCCCTTGCCCAAGGAGTTTAGTAATTGCGAACAGGCGCGTTTTCCCTCTAGCACCTTCTTTCTCTGTGTGTGTTTTTCACTCTTGCACTCACTCTCCCGCTCGCTTTCGCGCTCTCTCTCTCTCTCTCTCTCTCTCTCTCTCTCTCTCTCTCTCTCTCTCTCTCT
>NW_014585462.1:0-1285 GCF_000485595.1 Priapulus caudatus
AGAGAGAGAGAGAGAGAGAGAGAGAGAGAGAGAGAGAGAGAGAGAGAGAGAGGGGGAGAGAGAGAAAAGGAAAGAAAGAGAGAGAAGAAGTTTGTTTTTCTCTCTCAGTGACTCGAGATTAATGTTTCGTGACGATGTTTAGAAATTTTTTGTTTCGCGGTTTGATTGATCGAATTTCATTCGAACCTCTCACGATAAAGATAAAGAGGAATAGATAATAAACAATTTTAGCATTGATGCGTTGAGATTTTGTTTCTCACTAACTGTGGACATTTAGATGACCCACTGATCATGTTCTATACGAATTTTTTTCATTTTCTTAAGGATTACCGCTAACAACGACAACGACATATTTGGAACGCAAAAGATAAATAGAAAGAAATCATTTTAGTTCTTTTATTTCTGACAAACGTATGATATTTAATTTCTTACCTCGAACTCACCACCAGCTATCGAATTTCACACGAACATAATTATTTGGAACACGAACGATAAATAGAAAGAAACAATTTGTTTGATATAATAATAATAATATTTTGTTTCTGACAACAGGGGGCGCTGACTCACCACTTGTTCGTTGGTGCGGTAGCGGGACGTCGGCGCGCCTGGCGTCTCCTCGTTCGACGAGTACGTCACGGCGACGTCATCGTCGTCGTCGTCGTCGCCGTCGGCATGGCGACGGACGGCGACGTCCTGTGCCTTGAGGCGGAGGTTGGGCGTCGCCATACGTACGGCCGACTGACCTTTTGGTATTTTGACCTCGGCAGCGAACTTCTCGACGACGCGGAGAATTCTGAATGTCAAGGTCAGTGCCAATGTTAACGTCAAGGTCAATGTTAGTGTTAAGATTGATGTCAGTGTTAAGGTGGATGTGAAGGTCAAGGTCAATGTGGCAAGGTCATGGTTAAGGTCGGAGCTAATGTTAATGTCAAGAATGTTAGTGTTAAGGTGGATGTGGAGGTCAAGGTCAATGTGGCAAGGTCATGGTTAAGGTCGGTGCTAATGTTAAAGTCAAGAATGTTAGTGTTAAGATTGATGTCAGTGTTAAGGTTGATGTGGAGGTCAAGGTCAATGTGGCAAGGTCATGGTTATGGTCGGTGTGTGAGGGAGGTGTCTGTGTGAAGATGAGGGGGACGTGTGAGTTAATGTCTCTCTGTCTCTGTCTTCTTCTCTGTCTCTTTATTTTTTCCTTCTAATTCTCCTTCTCTGTCTGTCTGTCTGTCTGTCTGTCTCTCTCTCTTTCTTTCTCTCTCTCTCACTCTCTCTCTCTCTCTCTCCCTCTCTC
>NW_014585462.1:2285-3715 GCF_000485595.1 Priapulus caudatus
CACGCACGCACACACACACACACACACGCGATCACCCACGCACGCACGCAATCACCCACGCACACACGCGATCACCCACGCACGCACGCACACATACACAAACACACGCGATCACGCACGCACGCGATCACACACGCACGCACGCACGCACGCACACACATACACGCGATCACGCACGCATGCACGCGATCACCCACGCACGCACGCACACACACACTCGATCATGCACGCACGCACACACGCGCGATCACGCACGCACGCACGCACACACACACGCGATCACGCACGCACGCACACACGCACGCACACACGCGATCACGCACGCACGCACGCGATCACCCACCCACGCGATCACGCACGCACGCGATCACGCACGCACGCACGCACGCATGCACACACGCGATCACGCACGCACACACACGTCGCGCGATCACGCACGCACGCGCACACACACACACGATCACGCACGCACGCGATCACGCACGCACGCACGCACGCACACACGCGCGATCACGCACGCACACACACACCCGTCCTACCAACAGCTCTTCAAATACGCCTCCGTTACCGCTCCCGGGGGAGGGAGAGGGATATAGGAGGGAAGAAATAACATGTCTACTGTTAGATTCACGCTGGCGCCATTGCTAGCGTGTTTATTCTGTAAGTATGGAAATACGAATATACGCACTCGGGAGGTATAAATATCAAGCAGAAAGTTTGATGTCAGTAGAGTTTTGTTAAGCGAAGTTTCTTTTTTCGTCGGCTGCCGATTGAATTTTGTCAAATCTTGGCTGCCTTGGATATGAGTTTTGGGGCGAGGCAGAGAGTGAGAGAGAAAGAGAGAGAAAGAGAGAGAGAGAATGAAAGAGAGAGAGAGAGAGAAAGAGATAATGAAAGAGAGAGAGAGAGATAATAGAAAGAGAGAGAGAGAGAGAGAGAAGAAGAGAGAGAGAGAGAGAGAGAGAGAGAGAGAGAGAGAGAGAGAAAGAGAGAGCGAGGGAGAGAGAGAGCGCGCGCGGGAGAGAGAGAGGGAGGAGAGAGAGAGAGAGAGTGAGCGAGCGAGAGAGGGAGAGAGAAGCGAGATAGGGGGGGAGAGGCGAGGGAGGAGAGAGAGAGAAATGAGAGAGAGGGAGCCGAGAGGTGAGAGAGAGGAGAGAGAAAGAGAATGAGAGAGAGAGAGAGACTAGGAGAATGAGAGAGGAAGAGAAAGAGAATGAGAGAGCGAGCGGAGAGAGAATGGGCGAACGATAAAAGGCTAGATAGATAGAGTGAATCGATTATAGAAGCATGATTAGTTTTCTATTGCCGTCCAGAGGTTTTGTCGGGTTCTATTGCCACGAAACCGTACCGAACGTATTAATTTTTTTTGACGTATAAACTTATCAAGTCTTTCATCACTATATATATATATATATATATATATATATATA
>NW_014585463.1:0-878 GCF_000485595.1 Priapulus caudatus
ACACACACACACACACACACACACACACACACACACACACACACACACACACACACACACACACACACGATTGCCTACATTACATGTGAACTCCTGTGGTTGTTTACCTCCGAGTGATAGACGGAGTCCGCAACAGCGGAGTTTTTTCGCACGCTTGTTTTCTACTGATTTCTTCAAACTGCCCGGAAAGAAGGGTAGTGGTTTCTCTCTGTATCTCGCATTGTGGGGGAGGGAAGGCGACTCTCTGTATATGGAAGGGAGCTATGAGGGGACTGTTTCTCTCTGTAGGCGGGAGGGAGGCAATAATCTCTGCAGCTATTAAAGAGGCGGTAACATCTATCCGGTATTCTATTGTAGGGGAAGGGTAGAAGGAGTTGTGGGGAGGGGGGGAGCAAAATCTCTGTAGCTTTGCGGGAAGCAGGAGAATCTTGTTGTAGCTTTAGGAGGAGGTAGTAACATCTCGTTGTAGGTGGGGTGGTGGGGGCAGCGGTCTTTCTGTAGTTTTGAGGGAAGGGGAGGTCTTTCTCTAGTCATGAAGTAATCTCTCTATGTGCAGTGAGGGAGAGACTCCGTGTGGGCATAGGAGGGAGTGAAGGGATCCTCTCTCTCTCTATCCCCTCCTCCAGCTGTGTATGACTACTTGTGACGCGGGAGAGGCGGGCAAGGAGAGCAGAGTGCGAGCAGTACTGCTGCTGCTGCTGCTGCTGATGATGATGATGATGATGATGATGATGATGATGATGATGCTGCTGCTGATGATGATGATGATGATGATGCTGCTGCTGCTGCTGCTGATGATGATGATGATGCTGCTGCTGCTGATGATGCTGCTGCTGCTGCTGATGATGATGATGATGCTGCTGCTGTAGCTGATGATG
>NW_014585464.1:0-3711 GCF_000485595.1 Priapulus caudatus
AACTTAAGAAGTAACATAAACAGACGAGAAACAGACATGACGTGATGTTAAGAGGATAGAGCAAAAACTTAAATCTATGCCGAGTCTATGTCTATACGGCCTATAACTGAGTCCATAACTGAAATCTGTACGGACAAGGAACAAAGTGCGATCTCATAACCTCAGCATATCGAGTTGTTCTATATAGCACACGCGCTCAAACACACACACACACACAGGCACACACACACACACACACACACACACAACAACACACACACACACACAGCACGCACGCACGCACACACACGCGCAAACACACACACACACACACACACACACACACACACACACACACACACACTCAACACGACATGTGCATTTTAACAGAAGCAGAGAGACAGGAGGCGCTCTGTCTACCAGTCTAACCAGCAGCTTCTCTCTCTCTCTCTCTCTCTCTCAGTTATTGTGATTATGTCAGCACCTAGGGTGTGTATCCGGCAGACTGGTCCTATCATGGTTCTGACATCAGCATGCGGCGGCGGCGGCGCGTTGTTGAACATGTGCAGAGAAGAGGAGAAACCTGCCAGCGGTGTGCCCCACATAATCCACTACCCTGCTGGCTATATGTTATAAACACGATGGCTGTTGGTTTGTACCACACATAATCCACTACACTGCTGGCTATATGTATAAACCACGATGGCTGCTTTTGGTGCCTACCCACATAATCCACTACACTGCTGGCTATATATGTATAAACCAACGATGGCTGTTTGATTGTACCCACATAATCCACTACACTGCTGGCCTATATGCTATAAACCACGATGGTTGTTTGGTTGTACCCACATAATCCACTACACTGCTGGCTATATGTTATAAACCACGATGGCTGTTTGGTTGTACCCACATAATCCACTACACTGCTGCCTATATGTATAAACACGATGGCTGTTTGGTTGTACCCACATTAATCACTACACTGCTGCTCTGCGCTATATGTATAAACCACGATGGCTGTTTGGTTGTACCCACATAATCCACTTACACTGCTGGCTATATGTATAAACCACGATGGCTGTTTGGTTGTACCCACATAATCCACTACACGCTGCTGCGCTGTATGTATAAAACCACGATGGTTGTTTGGTGTTACCCACATAATCCACTACACTGCTGCTATATGTATAAACCACGATGGGCTGTTTGGTTGTACCCAATATCCACTACACTGCTGGCTATATGTATAAACCACGATGGCTGTTTGGTTGTACCCACATAATCCACACACTGCTGGCTATATGTATAAACCACGATTGGCTGTTTGGGTGTACCCACATAATCCACTACACTGCTGGCTATATGTATAAACCACGCATGGCTGTTGCATTGTACCCACATAATCCACTACACTGCTGGCTATATGTATAACCACGATGGCTGTTTGGTTGTACCCACATAATCCACTACACTGCTGGCTATATGTATAAACACGATGGCTGTTTGGTTGTAGCCACATAAATCCACTACACTGCTGGCTATATGTATAAACCACGATGGCTGTTTGGTTGTACCCACAGTAATCCACTACACTGCTGGCTATATGTTATAAAACACGGATGCTGCGTTTGTTGTACCCACCATAATCCACTACACTGCTGGCTATATGTATTAACCACGATGGCTGTTTGTTGTACCCACATAATCCACTACACTGCTGGCTATATGTATAAAACCACGATGGCTGTTTTGTTGTACCCACATAATCCAGCTACACTGCTGTGGCTTTATATGTATAAACACGATGGCTGTTTGGGTCTACCCACATAATCCACTACACTGCTGGCTGAATGTATAAACACGATGGCTCTGTTTGGTTGTACCCACATAATCCACTACACTGCTGCTATATGTATAACCACGATGGCTGTTTGGTTTGTACCCACATAATCCACTACACTGCTGGCTATAGTTATAAACACACGATGGCTGTTTGGTTTTTCTACCCACATATACACTACACTGCTGGGCTATATGTATAAACCACGATGGCTGTTTGGTTGTACCCACATAATCCACTACACTGTCCTGCTGGCTATATGTATAAACCACGATCGCTGTTTGGTGTGTTACCCACATAATCCACTACACTGCTGGCTATATGTATAAACCACGATGGCTGTTTGGTTGTACCCACATAATCCACTACACTGCTGCTGGCTATATGTATAAACCACGATGGCTGTTTGGTTGTACCCACATAATCCACTACACTGCTGGCTATATGTATAAACCACGATGCCGTGTTTGGGTGTACCCACATAATCCACTACACTGCTGCCTGGCTATATGTATAAACTACGATGGCTGTTTGGTTGTACCCACATCAATCCACTACACTGCTGGCTATATGTATAAAACACGATGGTTGTTTGTTGTACCCACATAAGCCACATACACTGCTGGCTATATGTTAAAACCACGATGGCGTTTGGTTGTACCCACATAATCCACTACCACTGCGCTGCTGGCTATATGTATAAACCACGGATGGCTGTTTGTTGTACCCACATAATCCACTACACTACTGGCTATATGTATAAACCACGCATGGCTGTTTGGTTGTACCCCATAATCCACTACACTGCTGGCTATATGTATAAACCACGATGGCTGTTTGGTTGTACCCAATAATCCACTACACTGCTGCTATATGTATAAACCACGATGGTTGTTTGTTGCGCTCCCACATAATCCACTACACTTGCTGGCTATATGTATAAACCACGGATGGTGTTGGTTGTACCCGCATAATCCACTTACACTGCTGGCTATATGTATAAACCACGATTGGTTGTTTGTTGTACCCACATAATCCACTACACTGCTGGCTATATGTATAAACCACGATGGCTGTTTGGTTTGTACCACATAATCCACTACTGCTGCTGGCTATATGTATAAACCACGGTGGTTGTTTGGGTTGTACCCACATAATCCACTACACTGCGTGGCTATATGGATAAACCACGATGGCTGTTTGGTTGTACCCACATAAGCCACCGCTGCTGCTGCTGCTATATGTATAAAGTTATAAACCACGATAGCTGTGTGACATAATCCACACTGCTACCCCCACCTCATAAACCACACATATCTCTGCATAATATATATCAGTAGTAGATAATAGGGATAGAGATAATAAGAGAGTAGGGATAATAGGGAGGAGGATATAGCGGTATAGTATGCGATAATAGGGGCAGGAGTAGATAATATAGTATTTCCCTATTATCTATTCCTGGATATATATATTATATATATATATATAATATTATATATATAATCAGGAGCGTATCGATGACTAAACGCCTCATTATTTGTCATTATACGCTCCTGATATAATAATATATATATCTAGCTCCCAGCATACACTAGAGCTGTAATCCACGCTAGCTGTTTGGTTTTACCCCCCATAAGCCACTGCTACCCCCCACCTCATAACCACCACATATCCGCTGCATATCTGTAGCTCCCATCGGACACTCTGTAAACCAGGATGGCTGTTTGTTTGTTTGTACAGACCGCAGTGGGTCGTCACGGGAGCCGTTGGCTGCTGTGCCACTACTGTGTGTAGTACTAGTAGTTAGTGACTGACCCTTACTGTCATTCTGCAGCGTGGTTGCTTTAGCTCTAACCACAAGGGTCTCTCTCTCTCTCTCTCTCTCTCTC
>NW_014585465.1:0-934 GCF_000485595.1 Priapulus caudatus
CATCGACATCCTCTTCCTTATACTTATCCTCATCCCCATCCCCTTCCACATCGACATCCTCTTCCTTATACTTATCCTCATTCCCATCCCCTTCCACATCGACATTCTCTTCCTTATACTTATCCTCATCCCCATCCCCTTCCACATCGACATCCTCTTCCTTATACTTATCCTCATCCCCATCCCCTTCCACATCGACATTCTCTTCCTTATACTTATCCTCATCCCCATCCCCTTCCACATCGACATTCTCTTCCTTATACTTATCCTCATCCCCATCCCCTTCCACATCGACATTCTCTTCCTTATACTTATCCTCATCCCCATCCGCTTCCACATCGACATCCTCTTCCTTATACTTATCCTCATCCTCATCCCCTTCCACATCGACATTCTCTTCCTTATCCTTATCCTCATTCCCATCCCCATCCCTTTCCACATCGACATCCTCTTCATTATCCTCATTCCCATCCGCTTCCACATCGACATTCTCTTCCTTATACTCATCCTCATCCCCTTCCACATCGACATTCTCTTTCTTATACTTATCCTCATCCCCATCCCCTTCCACATCGACATCCTCTTTCTTATACTTATCCTCATCCCCATCCCCTTCCACATCGACATCCTCTTCATTATCCTCATTCCCATCCCCTTCCACATCGACATCCTCTTCCTTATACTTATCCTCATTCCCATCCCCTTCCACATCGACATTCTCTTCTTTATACTTATCCTCATCCCCATCCCCTTCCACATCGACATCCTCTTCATTATCCTCATCCCCATCCTCTTCCACATCGACATCCTCTTCCTTATACTTATCCTCATCCCCATCCCCTTCCACATCGACATCCTCTTCCATATATTTATCCACATCCCCATCTTAAACATTATCCTAACCCTTCATCCCTTCTTCTTCCTCTTCCTCATC
>NW_014585465.1:1921-3710 GCF_000485595.1 Priapulus caudatus
TTATACTTATCCTCATCTCCATCCTCAACATTATCCTAACCCTTCATCCCTTCTTCTTCCTCTTCCTCATCTTCATCCCACTCCGACGGAGGCAAATGTTTGCGTGATGAAACCCGTCGTCACTGCGTCATACTTGTGACGCAACGACGGCCGCAAATGCTCGCGTAATGAAACCCGTCGTCACTGCGTCATACTTCTGACGCAACGACGGCCGCAAATGCTCGCGTAATGAAACCCGTCGTCACTGCGTCATAGTTGTGACGCAACGACGGACGCAAATGCTCGCTTATATGAACCTCGTCGTCACTACGTTACTCTTGCGTCGCAACGAATATGCTCGCCGAATAAATCCCGGAGCGGTTCGGCATCTCCAAATGACAAACTTGGCATGACAGCTGGCATGCATGCTAATGGCCACACAGTTCAATGCATTAGCTCATACACTTAGCTAACGCGCTGCTATCTCCCGTTCACATACAGGTGAAAATACGCCGCGTACGTTCTAACTGAGTTATTCTTTCTTTATAATTCTATTTCTTTATTCTCTCAGCCTCTTTGCATTATCTTTCACGCTTTTCATTCTCTCTCTCACACGCACTANCTCTCTCTCTCTCTCTCTCTCTTTCTCTCCTCTCTCTCTCTCGTTACCTCTCATGATCTCCCTCCATCTCTCTCTATCTTCGCACATCATCTTCGCACACCATACGCAATTATATTGCGCACAGACCATGCACGCCGCATTTCTTTTATGTAGAGATAGATACACACACGCACGTGTGCTTAAACAAGTATGGCCGTTGTTTAATTAGCGGTGAGCAGGTCTTCCCACCTGTGTCTCTCTGTGTGTGTGGGCGTGTGTTTGTGTGTGTGTGTGTGTGTGTGTGTGTGTGCGCTCGCGCGCGCGCGCGCGCGCGCGTGTGTGTATGGGTGTGTGCGTGTGTGTGAGAGAGAGAATGAAAAGCGTGAAAGACAATGCAAAAGGGCTAAGAGAATAAAGAAATAGAATTATAAAGAAAAAGAACTCAGTCGGAACTCAAACGGCGTATATTGACCTGTATGTGAACGGGAGAACGCAGAGAACGTTCGGAAGCTGTGCTGCCATGGAGACAGACGCCGCCAAAAGGCTTGCCGATACTATCGCTCGGTGTAACGATGTGCTTACGAGCCATCGTAACAAATGCCTCGCTCGTTATCACCTCCTCTATCACAAACGAGATAGCTTCATATGGCTGGTAGGCTGCTAACCCTGCTGGCTGTGTCTGCCTGTCCGTCTGCTCCTATATCTATCTGTGTTCCTGCATATGCTACCAAGAGTCCCTAGAATACTAATAGAATATTCACTAAATTCAAAACTTAGAAATTCAACTCTTCAACGTTTTTTTAGAAATTTCTACTATGGACTCTTGATGCTATCAGGGGTCATTAATGAGAAGCTATATGAGAAATTATTATAAATAATGAGAAATTAATGCACAGTTATTAAATTTATATAATGGCAAATTAATATATGACAATATTCGTCATTAGTCATTTTGATGCTACCTCTGCCTTCCTGCCTACCTGCTGTTTGCCTGTCTGTTCTCTGTGTGTGCATGCTTGCTATATCTGCCTACATTATTTGCCTACACGATGTGTGTGTGACCGGGTAATCACTCAATGTCTGCCTCCGTGGGGTAACTAAGCACGCGTCAAGCCACACTAAGCTCATGTGATCCCTTGCCGGTGTATGCATGTATAGTGTACGTTCACTGGTCTCTCTCTCTCTCTCTCTCTCTCTCTCTCTCTCTCT
>NW_014585465.1:7006-7753 GCF_000485595.1 Priapulus caudatus
CTGCTGCTGCTGCTGCTGCTGGTGGTGGTGGTGGTGGTGGTGGTGGTGTGGTGGTGGTGGTGGTGCTGCTGCTGCTGTACTGCACATGGCAATACATGCATTGTGTAACTCATTGTGAGACTGTTACCTATAGCGAGAGTGTTTCCGCATTCTACCAGAGAGAATAATAAATGGGAATTAATAATGATTATAACAATAATAATAATAGTATTACCAATAGAAAGCAGAAGAATAATAATAATAATAAAAAAATAAAGAAGAAAAAACAAAAAAGACAACGACGAAGAGGAAGGAAGATGACAAGGTCGATGGGAAATTGGAGGAAGAGAAAGATAAAGAAGAAGATGAGGAATAAGAAAGGAGGAGCCGTGTAGGTCCCACTCATCTGATACTTCAATGACCTATGACTCCTCTAGTTAAAGAAATTCTATTCACGCCATACATATAGCGGCCATCTACATATAGTGACTCTGGACACGCACGCACGACCCATCAAAAGCGAAGAATCTCACTCCCAGAGAAGCTGGCAATTATCTCAGACATATCGAAAGAGAGAAAAACTCCGCAGATTCCACACGCTATGGTGGCATTTACCAACATTCTCAACTCCTTCACAGGCAGTTGCTGATAACACTACGCTCTATAAACACACATTCGCACGCACGCAAACGGATACACACACACACACACACACACACACACACACACACACACACACACACACACACACACACACACACACACACA
>NW_014585466.1:0-520 GCF_000485595.1 Priapulus caudatus
TCTCTCTCTCTCTCTCTCTCTCTCTGCGACGCAGGCTAAGCGTGGCGTCCCCGCGCTGCTCATCTACAAGGCAGGCATGCTGATCGGCAACTTCGTCCGTCTGTCCGACGAATTCGACAAGGATTTCTTCGCGGGAGACGTCGAAGGTTACCTCGTCGAACACGGCATGCTGCCCGAGAAGACACTGGTGCCCTCTATAATCCGCGACGCGGCGACGCGCGACGAGGAGTCGGACACCGACAGCGACTTCGGTGTAGACTAGCGGCAGGTGAGTCGTCCGGTTGCCACGGTAACCGTCGTTGGTGGATTAGCGGCGGGTCAGTCGTTTGGTTGCCGCGGTAACCGTCGTTGGTGGATTAGCGGCGGGTGATTCGTTTGGTTGCTGCGGTAACCGTTGTTGGTGGACTAGTGGCAGGTGTTGTTTCTTGCTATGGTAACCATTTTTGGCAGAGCCCAATGTTGCTCCCCCCATTTTTGGTAGAGCCCCCCTAATGGAGCATCACCCCTCATGACGGGCATT
>NW_014585466.1:1577-3709 GCF_000485595.1 Priapulus caudatus
TACGACAACGACCCCATCTGCCGTAGTACCACGGTGGCACCACAGTAACCGTACGACAATAGTATAGTGCAACAGGAGTACTAGGGCGTAATTTAACCCAACCCCTACCCTTGTGTTTAGTAACAGTATTGATTGTATGTATCTACGCTTTGCTCTGCAGCAGTTCCTGGTGTGGAACGAAGCGCTGAACAGGTAGCGTTCGCATGACCCCTGTTCCATCTCCCCTCACCCCTTCCTCGGGCCCAAACACGCGTCCCCCCCCCCCATCATAAACACGCGGTTCCGTTCACAGCTGGCAGTGATCTGTGATTCCTGTACAGATACGTGTATAGTGGGGGTGGTCGGGGTAGGTGAGGCGGGAGGCACGCGTGGGGGTGTTGGTGGTGGTGGAGGTGGGCCCGTTGTTGTTTAGGCAGGCGTAACCGAGGCTAGCGGAACGAGAGACAGACAGAGAGAGAGAGAGAGAGTGTGTGTGTCGGTGTGTGGCCCAGCCGACAGTGTACGGCGATGTGCAACGGTTACCTCGTGTGGCCCGTGAACAAACAGGACACATCGGCAGGTGGTGCATGCAGCAGTTACGACGACTACGGTCAAGCATTTCGTCAGGTGCGATTGTGTGTGTGTGTGTGCTTTCTTTCGTTAACTAACAGGTTATCAGCAGGTGTATGTGTACGTGTGTAAACATTTCGCCAGCTGTGCGTTCATTGATTGAACATTTCGTGAGGTGTGCGTTCTGGTATGCGTTCGTTGATTTGGAACAGTTTCGCTTTCGGGCTAAGGCCCGGCACCCGTGTGTTCATTGACCTTGAACATTTTCGTCAGCCTGTTGCGTTCGTTGATTGTAACATTTATCGTTCATGTGTTTGCGTCAATTGATTGAACATTTCTGTCAGCTTGTGCGTTCGTTGCATGAACATTTTCGGCTGAGCGTATGCGTTCGTTGATTGAACATTTCGTCGGGTAGGCTGCGTGTGTTCATTGATTGAACATTTCGTCAGCTGTGCGTTCGTTCGATTGACATTTCTCGTCAGCCCTGTGCGTTCGTTGATTGAACATTTCATCAGCTGTGCGTTCGTTGATTGAACATTTCGTCAGCTGTGCGTTCGTTGATTGAACATTTCGTCCGGCGTGCGTTCGTTGATGGAACACGGTGACGCGTTAAGATAGGATTTCATCACGAGTCTATCAATAGGAGTATCAGGCGAGCAAGCATTCATCCAGACGTTTCATCATGTGTAGTGTGGGGGAAGGAATCCCTGTATAGTAAATCCTCGCGATCCCTGGAGCCTGCATGTAGTGCGGTGCGGTGTAATCTCCTCCCAACACTCCTACACACTGGCAGTTCCAACAAATCAGTAAAAATAAAGCTAATGTATAATAAATCTTATTGCTCCACTAATAACTCTCCTATCTGCAGTAAACAACTCCTCACTGCAAACGAAAAAGGCTAACGTCGGCGCGAATGCTGACTCTCTGCAGTAAGCTGCGTGCTCAGTGCTCACCATACATAATCCAAACAGAATGATGAAGTTGATAGAAGTTGATGAAGTTGATATACAGTGACACAACAGTGGAAGTGTAATTGAGGGGTATAGTCTTTGTGAATGTGCGTTCATATTATTTTCAGTTTTTACTGACTCTGTCCTAATTAAGTGCCCGTGTGTGGGATAGACAGCTGTGTGTAACCCCACGATGTTCCTGGTGCCGCAGCCACAGATGGATGTCTGTCGCTGTATAGTAATCTTACAATAACATCACGAGTGTCATGATATAGATAATATCAGGAGATAATCTCTATTATTCACTCCTGATAATATCAAGAGCTAATAATACCTCTTATTAGCTCTTGATTATTAGCTCTTGGTATTATCAAGAGTAGATAATAACACAGATCGTGTGTTATTATCTACTCTTGGTATTATTCACTCCTGATCATCCTGACACTCCTGAGAATGTAACCCATCATAGAGTGACGTTATCGTATCTATACAGTTGTGGCTCTCTCTGCGTAGGTTACCTCTAGAACTATAGCCCTCCCTTCGTTCCGCCACAGGAGAGGTGGCAGAGCGGAGGGCTATAGTTCTAGAGCTACTCCTCTCTAGGCTCGTCTCAGCCTGTGACAGAGCGAAGGA
>NW_014585467.1:0-942 GCF_000485595.1 Priapulus caudatus
TTATATATATATATATATATATATATATATATATATATATATATGCATTGTACCGTGCGTGGATCTTTTCAGGCCGCTCGGAAAGCATTGCTTCAGTACACTGGGTTTTACGCTCATGATACCAACGCATTGTCCCTTACCTGATCACTCGAACGAGATTCCTCTTAAACCTCGGCTTTCATTACAGCTCACATACGCTGCACCATACAGGTACGGTGATCACGGGGACAATCGCGTGGCACCTTTATCAAGGTGAGCTACCCGCACGGGTCCGTGCTCGCCTCGGTGTATAAGCCTTGCGACATGTCACTGATGGCGTACAATAGCATCGTACCAGGAGTTCACGCACGATTACGGTGCATGTATAAGACTGCTGCTCTATATATCACGAGCGTGATAAGAAACGCACACGTAGCGTGCACACACACGCGAGCGCGCGCACGCGTCAAAGTATGCATTGTCCGAACGTGACATGCAGTGCTTGTGACCCGTTTTATAATGTCTATTTTATAATACCCTTTTTATAATGTCTATGCCGAAATAGGAATGCACACAACTGTCATGTCGCTTTATACAACCGCAGCGTGCGGTCGTGCGGTTCATTGGTTTTCGTTGATGTGTTTGTCCGTGAGTTAAAAAAATGTAAAATAATGATGATCCTTACAATACAACATCTCACGGACGCGCTGTGTTTCTCTTTCCTGTTTCCTGTGTATTATTGTGCATATTTAAAAAATGTAGTTTGTAAGCGCGTTTGAGGGAGGCACTCATGCGATGATGGATATATATATATATATATACTGTATATATATGTATATATATATATGTGTGTATATATATATATATATACTGTATATATATGTATATATATATATGTGTGTGTGTATATATATATATATATATATAGAGAGAGAGAGAGAGAGAGAGGTAGGTAGGTAGGTA
>NW_014585467.1:1577-3097 GCF_000485595.1 Priapulus caudatus
TTATATATATATATATATCAAGAGTACATAATAGAGACATAATCTCTATTAAGTACTATAATTATATATATATATATATCAGGTCTGACGTTTATTCGTTGAGATTGATCACATGTGACGTGACGTAATGCCACGTTTTTCCCGCTGTTTCAGGGAAGCGTCCCTAACGACGCAGCGTAGCAACAATGCTGAAAACCTCGTACCCGCACGATGTGATGACGTCGTGTGACGTCAGCCTCGGCCGCGAGGCGGAGCTGCAGAGCCCCACCGTGTCGTCGCGACCGAGTTCCAACTCAAGCTGCGGCGATTCGACGCTGTCGGCCGGCAGCAGCAGTGGCGCCACCGCCAGCAGCAGCGGCAACAACAGCAGCAGCAGCAGCCGCAAGAAAGGTATGACTTTATATATATATATATATATATATATATATATATATATATATATATATATATGTATATATATATATATATATATATATGTATTATGATAGTATATATATATGTATATATAGCAAGTTAGTCTGTATATAAATCCTCAGCATTGTTAGGTAGGTGGTTGGGAGGGGGGGAGGTATCCATCCATCATTCTTGGCAGGTAGCCAACGAGTTGATGTCATTGTAATTAAGTCGTCGGTTCAAATATCCGCCCCCGTCGCTCGTCAATCGTACGTCACATGACAGCGGGGTTGACGCGTGACGTCACGAGGTCAGTTAAATTTGATTCATGGGGCGATGCGTCCGTTTTACCCAGCGATGCACGAGCGACTGTATAGACACACACACACGCACGCAAGCACGAACGCACACACGCATGCACGCACGCACGAACGCACACACGCATGCACGCACGCACGAACGCACACACGCACGCACACACACACACACACACACGCACACATACGTAG
This sequence comes from Priapulus caudatus, assembly GCF_000485595.1. Lineage (NCBI taxonomy): Eukaryota > Metazoa > Priapulida > Priapulimorpha > Priapulimorphida > Priapulidae > Priapulus > Priapulus caudatus. Next base: position 2,480 of record NW_014585467.1, read on the forward strand.
ACCTACACACACGCACGCACGCACGCACATAGACACACACACGCACGCGCGCACATAGACACACACACGCATGTACGCACACACGCACGCGCGCGCACATAGACACACACACGCACGCGCGCGCACATAGACACACACACGCACACACGCATGTACGCACACACGCACGCGCGCGCATATAGACACACACACGCACACACGTATACCTACACACATGCAAGCACGAACGCACGCACGCGCACATAGACACGCAAGCGTGCGCGTGTGTAGGTGCGCGTGGGTGCGCCTGTGTGGGTGCGCGTGTGTGCGTGCGCGTGTGTGCGTGCGCTCGTGGGTGCGCGTGTGTGTGGTGCGCGTGTATGAGTGCGCGTGTGAGGGTGCGCGTGTATGAGTGCGCGTGTGTGGGTGTGCGTGTGTGGGTGCGCGCGCATGGGCGCGCGTGTGCGTGCGCGTGTATAGGTGCGCGTGTGTGGGTGCGCGTGCGTGTGTGCGTGCGCGTGTGTGCGTGCGCGTGGGTGCGCCTGTGTGCGTGCGCTCGTGGGTGCGCGTGTGTGGGTGCGCGTGTGTGGGTGCGCGTGTATGAGTGCGCGTGTGTGGGTGTGCGTGTGTGGGTGCGCG
>NW_014585467.1:3314-3708 GCF_000485595.1 Priapulus caudatus
ACACACACACACACACACACACACACACACACACACACACACACACTGTACTACGTTGCCCCGGTGTGAACTTATACCGCCTTGCTAGGCTGTCCTTTAGCGCGCCCTTGAAGCCTGAACCTACAGTGAATGCGAGCTTCTATAGTACAATGTCACACGTATAAAACACGTGATCGTCTCGTATTAACGCATTCTATTCTATCTGTCACTGAAATAACGTTAACGTGAAGACCTATAGTGTAGCTGGTAGTATACTTACTTCTGCTGTTGTAGTTGGTGGTGCTGTTGCTGCTGCTGCTGCTGCTGTTGTTGTTGGTGGTGGTGGTGTGCTGCTGCTGCTGCTGCTGCTGTTGTTGTTGTTGTTGTTGTGGTGCTGCTGCTGCTGCTGCTGCTG
>NW_014585468.1:0-3708 GCF_000485595.1 Priapulus caudatus
CTCCTCCTTTCCCTCTCTCCCTCTTCCTCTCTCTCCGTCTCCACCTCTCCCATCTCCCTCTCTCTCTCCCCATCTCCTCCTCTCCTCCTCTCCCCCTCTTCCTCTCCCCCTCTCCCCTCTCTCCCTCTCTCCCCTGCCCTCTTTCTGCCTCCTCCTATCCCCTTGCCCCCTTCATTCCCTCGCCCCTCTTTCCTTCGCCCCATCTTCCCTTTTCTCCCTCTCCCTCACCCCTCTCTCCTTCTCCCCTCTCTCCCTCTCTCCCTCTCTCCCTCTCTCCCTCTCTCCATATTCCCGTATATCCTTCTCCTCTCGTTTCGTCTTTCCATCCCCCTCTCCTCTTCGCCCCTCACCCCTTACACCCTCTTCTCTCTCCCTCTCCCCGGCTCTCACCTTCTTCCGCTCTTCCCTTTTCCCCTCTCCCCTTCTCCTATTCTCACTCCTCTCCTTCTATCCTCCTTTACCTCCCCCTCTCTCCCTCTCTCTCCGCGCCGCGTGGCGAGCAGCGTTCGGCGAGTCGAACAATAGGTGGCGCGACCTGTCACCGCAGCTGTCGTAATGTTTGTTGGCTAACGGCTTATGAGAAAGAGAGAGAGAGAGAGAGAGAGAGAGGGGGAGGAGGTTGTTGATTACCTGAGCTTTATGTGGCTTTTTGACTGATCAGGCAGTGCTATGTGCGGGCGAGGGAGGGAGGGTGGAGGGATGGAGGGAGGCAGGGTGGAGGGAGGAGGGAGGAGGGTGGAGGGAGGCAGGGTGGAGGGATGGTGGGAGGAGGGTGGAGGGAGGCAGGGGTGGAGGGATGGTGGGAGGAGGGTGAAGGGAGGCAAGGTGGAGGGAGGGAGGCAGGGTGGAGGGAGGGAGGCAGGATGGAGGGAGGCAGGGTGGAGGGAAGGAGGAATGGTGGGAGGAGGGTGGAGGGAGGCAGGGTGGAGAAAGGGTGGGATGGCGGGAGGAGAGTGGAGGGAGGCAGGATGGAGGGAAGGAGGGATGGTGGCAGGAAGGTGGAGGGAGGCAGGATGGAGGGAAGGAGGGATGGTGGGAGGAAGGTGGAGGGAGGGAAAGAGAAAGGGAGGAAGGAGAGAGGGAAGAAGGGAGGAAGGTTGGAAGAAGGGACGGAGGGCGGAAGGGAAGGAGGGAGGGAGGGAAAAAGAGAGGGAGGAAACGAGAAAGGGAGGGAGGGAAGGAAGGAGAGAAGGTGGGAAAGAGAGAGGGAGAGAGGGCAGGAATGGGGAAGGGACGGAATGAGGGAGGGAGGGAGGGAGGGAGCGAAGGAGAGAGAGAGGGGGAAGGAGGGAAGGAGAGAGGGAGGGAGGAAGGAAATGAGGGAGAGGCGGATTCTGTAGATCCTTATCTCCCATAACGATTCTTAACAGTAATAACTAAGATCTTATTCATCATCATTATCATCATCATCGTCATCATTATCATCATCATCATCATCATCATCATCATCATCATCATTATCATCGTCACCATCATCATCATCGTCATCATAAGTAGCATTATCTTTTTCATCCTCATTCTTCCTTTTTTGCTTCGTCCGCTGCGTTATTGGATTAGCGGTATCTCATCATCATCATCGTCGTCGTCGTTGTTGTAGTTGTTGGTGTGCGCGATATATTAAAAATACATGTACATACATATACATATATAAATATATATATATATATATATATTATATATATATATATATATATCTATGTGTATATAGCATAGTATTGCTGATGTAATGAGCAATTACTCGTGCGTATCATCATCGTCGTCGTCGTCATCGTCATCGTTGTCATCGTAGTCGTCGTTGTCATCATCATCGTCATCATCATCATCATCATTATCATCTCATCATCATCATCATCATCATCATCATCATCATATCATCATCATATCTAGCATTGCTGCTGTGGTATTGAGCAACAGTTACTCGTGCGTGTCATCGTCATCATCATCATCATCATCATCATCATCATCGTAATCATCATCATCATATCTGTAGCATTGCTGCTGTGGTATTGAGCAACAGTAAGTTACTGGTGCGTATCTGTGATGGCTGTACTGCTGCTACTAGGCGGCGTGTGTGTGATCGCTTTAGCGTGAAGCGTGAAGCTGAAATTATTCTAGCTGTTACTGTTTTTCAGCATCCACTGATTACACACACACACAACACACACACACGCACGAACGCACGCACGCACGCACGTACACACCCACGCGCACACACAGCAACGCACGCACACGTACACTCGCACGCACACACGCACCACACACACAAGCACGCACAATACGCACACACACACACAGGCAACTCACGCACACACACACACAGCAACGCACGCACACGCGCGCGCAAACAAGCGCTTGTTTGCGCAGCTCGCGTCGCCATGGTTACGCGACGTGGACTCTTACTCACAGATGCAATTAGTGAGCTTCCTCCAGCTTCACTGAGAGTAAACAACACTGCTGGGGAAAGGAGGGCAGCTGCAGGAACACCCATTCATCAAGGTAGAGGAGGGGGAGGGGAGGGGAGGGAGGAGAGGGAGGGTAGGAGAAGGGGGAGGAGAGGGAAGAGGAGAGGGGAGGGAGGGGAGAGGAGGAGGGAGAGGGGGAGGAGGGGGAGGAGAGGGAAGAGGAGAGGGGGAGAGGGGAAGGGTGGAGGGAGAGGGGCTCCCTCCTCCCTCCACCCCCTCCCCCTCCTCTACCTTGATGAATGGGTGTTCCTGCAGCTGCCCTCCTCCTCCCCCTCTCCTTTCTCCCCCTCCTCCCCCTCTCCCTCCTCTACCTTGATGAATGGGTGTTCCTGTAGCTGCTCTCCTCCTCTAGTATATCTTATGCTATAAATGCATCGAGATATATTATACAAACAAAACGGTATGAGTTCCTAAGCCTAACATTCTTCACTTCCCTTCCTACCTCCCTCTCTTCCTCTCCTTCCCTCCCCTCTCCTCTCCTTCTCTCCCCCTCCCCTCTCCTCCCCCTCTCCCTCTCCTTCCCCCTCCCTGCCTCTCTCCTTCCCTCCCTCTCCCTCTCCTTCCCCCTTCCTCCTCCTCTCCCCTCCCTCCCCCTCCCCCTCCCCTCCCCCTTCCCCTCCCCCTCCTCTACCTTGATGAATGGGTGTTCCTGTAGCTGCTCTCCTCCTCCTCCTCCTCCCCCTCCCCCTCCCCTCCCCTTATTTATACGTGGCATTTATAGTATAAGATATATATTTATACGTGGCATTTATAGCATAAGATATATATTTATACGTGGCATTTATAGCATAAGATATATATTTATACGTGGCATTTATAGCACAAGATATATATTTATACGTGGCATTTATAGCATAAGATATATATTTATACGTGGCATTTATAGNCGTGCGTGCGTGCGTGTGTGCGCGTGCGTGTGTGTGCGTGTGTGCGTGCGTGCGTGCGTGCGTGCGCGTGTGCATGCGTGCGTGCGTGCGCGTGCGTGCTTGTGCTTGTGTGTACATGCGTGCGTGCGTGCGCGTGCGTGCGTGCGCGTGCGTGTGTGCATGCGGGCGTGCGGGCGCGTGCGTGCGCGTGTGCATGCGTGCGTGCGTGCGTGCGTGTGTGCATGCGGGCGTGCGTGCATGCGTGCGTGCGTGCACTTACACGCTCGGCTAGCTGTGACGACCGGCTAACAGAAACTTGCGAGTTTTTTACTCTCGTAATATAAACGCTGCTGCCGCTGCTGCTCGTGTTAAATAAATAA
>NW_014585469.1:1896-3708 GCF_000485595.1 Priapulus caudatus
TTATTATTATTATTATTATTATTATTATTATTATCATCATCATTATTATCATTACTATTATTATGGTTATTATTATCATTATTATTATTATTATTATTAGTAGTAGTAGTAGTAGTAGTAGTAGTAGTAGTAGTAGTAGTAGTAGTAGTAGTAGTAGTAGACTCTGTAGTTACTTCAAGTAGTGATGCACACACTATACACTTTTAACCCGTGTAACGCGAATTTAACATGCAAAGGGTTGTGCGTGCGTCAAATAGAACCAACGACACTCCCGACGCTTTAACAATTAACGTATGAGCCCTACGTTATTTCCACACCAGGTACGTGTATGTACAAATATGCACACACACACACACACACACACACACACACACACACACACACACACACACACACACACACACACACACACACACACACACACACACACACACACACACACACACACACACACACACACACACACACACACACACACNACTTACGTAAACCTATTCATAACGAAGCTGAAATCGATTCCAACAGCGAGAATTTCCTTTATCGATTTTTGCCCGAGGCCGTCACGATGAGACGGCCGTGGGGCACGTCTGTAGCTGCGAGCGCTGCTGCTGAGTCTGTTGCTGCTGCAAAGCTTCGACGTGCAACGCCACCATCACCGCCACCGCCACCTCAGCCACCGCCACCGCCACCACCGTCGCCACCGCCACCGCCACCGCCACCGCCACCGCCACCACAACGTAACACCCGCTCTATCCCCCATCTACCCCGCTCCCTTCCCCCACCCTACCCCCACTCCTACCCTCGCCCTACCCCCGCCCTACCCAACCCTATTCCGCTCTACTCCCTGCCTTACCCCCGCTGTGACCCCACCCTACCCCACCCTACCCCACCCTACCCCACCCTACCCCACCCTACCCCGCTCTACTCCCTGCCCTACCGCCGCTCTATCTGCGATCTGCCTCCATCCACCACCCAGAAAACCGCTATACCGCCCGATCTACCCCACCCACCATCCGTAAAACCCGCGCTATACCGCCCGATCTACCCCACCCACCATCCGTAAAACCCGCTCTATACCTGCCCAATCTACCCCACCCACCATCCGTAAAACCCGCTCTACCGCCCAATCTACCCCACACACCACCCGTAAAACCCGCTCTACTCCCGTTCTACCCCCCTTCTACCCCCATTTTACCCCTTCCCGTCGTCGGTTCTAACCTGGCACGTTGTGTGCCGTGGCGCGAGCGTCATCTACGTACGTACATCCCCTGCATGCAGTCGAATCACGCCTCGGCGCATCTTTTGTAGCGTAATCACCCGAGAAGGGGGCAGCCGAACGCGTTCACCTTGTCGCTATATTGCTAACACGCGCGCTGGTGCGGAAGAACTTGCCGCCTTCTGAAATCACGGCCCCCTCGGTTTTTGTAACCGCGCTGCTCGCCAAAAAAATAAAAATAAAAATAAATAAATTAGACGCGAAAACATAATGAAATTTCGCGACGTTCTCGCACAAAAGGAATTTTTCCGCTCGAAATTGCGTTATCACGCCGAATGAGAGGCTAATCACTTTAGGAAACGAACGCGTAAATGACACTGCTATAGAACGATTGCATTCGCCAGCGTTGTCGATCAGTGAAGGCTTCCATGATCGCGTTACTGCCGCTTCGGTGGGCGTATATGAACCTATACTAAAACGTCACCCCGTCTGTAACTCGCGATTGTGTGAGAACTAAAATATCTACGCGCTCTTATACGCAACGTACGTAAGCGTTCTTCGTTGGGTATATTATTATTATTAATATTATTATTATT
>NW_014585470.1:0-405 GCF_000485595.1 Priapulus caudatus
AACGTGGTGGGGAGAACGTGGTGGAGGAAGAGGATGGGGAGAAAATGGGGAAGAGGAGGAGGGGAGGGTGGAGGAGGAGAAGGAGAGGAGGAGGAAAAGAAGGGAGGAGGTAGCAGAGGATGAGGTGGTGGAGGAGGGAAGAAGGTGGTGGAGAAGGAGGAGGAATAGGAGGAAGAGGAGATGAGGTGGAGGAGGAGGAGAGGAGAGAAGAAGGAGAGGAGGTGGGGGAGGGAAAAGATAGAGGAGGGCGCCTCTACCTTCTCTACCTCATCCACTCCTTCTCTTCTTCCTCCTCCTCCACCTTCTTCCCACCTTCTCCCCCATCCTCCTCCACCTCCTCTCCTCCTCCTCCTCTTCCTCCTCCACCTCCACCTCCACTATCTCTCCTCTTCTCCTCTTTCTCCA
>NW_014585470.1:1683-2140 GCF_000485595.1 Priapulus caudatus
GTTCTCCCCTCCTCCTACTTTATCTCTTCTCCTCCTCCTCCTCCTCCTCCTCCTCCTTCTCCACCTCCTCCTCCTCCTCGACCTTCTCCCCTCCTCCTCCTCCTCCACCACCTCTACCCACGTTCTAATCCTCCTCCACCTCCTCTCCTCTAACTTCTCCCCTCCTCCTCCTCCTCTACCTTCTTCCCCTTCTCTTCCACCACCTTCTCTCCACGTTCTCCCCCTCTTCCTCCTCTACCTCCTCTTCATCTCCTCCTCCTCCTCCTCTACCTGTTCTTCCTCCTCCACCTTCTCCCCGTTCCTCCTCCACTACCTTCTCCCCACGTTCTCTCTCTCCTCCTTCTCCACCTCTTCTGCTCCTCCTCCTCCTCCTAATCCCCCTCCACCTCCTCCACCTCCTCTCCTCTCCTCCTCTCCTCCTCTCCTCCTCTCCTCCTCTCCACTTCTCCTCCTCTCC
>NW_014585470.1:3500-3707 GCF_000485595.1 Priapulus caudatus
TCCTCTCCTCCTCTCCTACTCCTCCTCCTCCACCTCCTCTCCTCCTCCTCCTCCTCCTCTTCCTCTTCCGCCTCCTCTCCTTCGCTCCTCCTCTCCTCCTTCTCCTCCACCTTCTCCCCCTTCTCCTCTTCCTCTACCTTCTTCCCTTCCTCCTCCACCACCTTCTCCCCACGTTATCCCTCTCATCCTACTCCTCCACCTTCTCCC
>NW_014585472.1:0-3706 GCF_000485595.1 Priapulus caudatus
CGTTCACTCACAGAGTTTGGTCCAAACGATGTTAGCAGGCTGCTTGCAGCGTGAAGTACGGCAACTTCTCAGCGGGTCGCGATTACGGAACAGCAACCCCGCCCACACCTCCGCTACCTCACCCCTGCCACACCCTCCCCCTACCCCGCCCGCCGCCCCCGCCCCCTAGCGTTCACTCACAGGGTCTGGTCCCGACGATGTAACAAGACTGCTGCAGCGTGAAGTACGCACTTTCCACTGGTCCGGATACGGAAACCAAACAGCCACTACCTCACTCCCCTCCCCACCCCGCACCCCGGCCCCCGGCGTTCACTCACAAAGGGTTGCGTCCCACGATGTAGCAGGCTGCTTTGCAGTCGTGAAGTACCTCCCCGGGTCCGGATACGGAAACAACACCCGGCCGCCCACTCCCCTACCTTCACCCCGCCCCAACCCCCTCCCCCACCTCCCACCCCACCCCCGCCCCCACCCCCTGGCGTCATCTCACAGGGTTGGTCCGCGTATGTAGCAGCTACGCTTGCAGCGTAAGTACCCTCCCACGGGTCCGTATACGGAAAACACTTTGTGAGCGCCTCATGCGCGCGCTGGGATAGCGCCAGTGTCCAGCCGCAGCGGCAACGTTCGTTGCGTCAACACCGGGGCGCCACCAGCGGGTGGCGCGGCGATGCCGCCGAGAACCGACAGGCATCAGCTCCACCGTCAACCTCCTGCTTTGTGCACGTTCTGCAAGAGGAAAAAGCAGGGGCGGAGTGTGACAGGATTTGTACGGCGGGGGGGGGGATCTAACCAGTGAAGGTCGCCAAAGTTGCGAAGTCAGGCGAAGGGGGGTCTGGGGCCCCTGCCCAATAAATTTTTTGAAATTATGAGACCACCCTTAGCCATGCGTTTTCTGGCGCGAGCAGGGGAGGGGCGGTCCGGACCCCCAGTACAACGTCGCGCTGAAAAAGGTTTGCAGAACGCTGAGTAAATATATAAGTAAATGTATTATGAAAATGTTTAAGTAAGTAAACATTCAGAAATGCGAGAGAAAACATTTGGATGTCTTAGGCAGTTAGTGCTGCCACCTGTTGGCGACGATGAGACCTGCGCGCGTGTCGCGGCGGTCGTACTCGTTACCGTCTGGAGCGTGAGGGGTCGCGACGACGCTGTTGAAAGCAGAGCTGTGATCATACGAATATGAACAAGTGCTGCCTGATCATACCTGACACCCGACAAGCTTTTCCAAAAATGACGAACGCCGAATGCCATTTATCGTACATCGATGGATACGAGTGCTGGCGACCTACTCCCCGCAACGCAGCACACCAAAAACGAGTGACATGCCGACCTACGCCCCTGCCCCCGAAACAAGTGCTGCCACTGCCCCCTGGCCCACCGAAACAAGTGCTGCCAACCTCCAGGGTTGCATAGTAGTAAGACACATGTTTAAATAAGGACTTATTAAGACTCTTTCTGGAGGCACAAAATAAGACTTTTTTACAGCGATTTACTGATAGAATCACCGACTATTAAAAGTATGGCCTAATAATATTTATATAAAAGACGTTTTTGGCCGAAAATTCAACACAGGAAAATGTTGAAAATGGTCATTTAGCAAAAGATAAGGACTATTAAGTATCTTTTCCTAAGATTTCACCAGAAAATAAGTACTAATAAGGGCCTTATTTTATTTTTGGCAAAAATAAGTTACTGTATAAGACTTGGAAGACTCGCTACGAACGCCTGCACACTACCCGCACGTCGTCGTCGTCGAACGATCAGCTGGAACTTGAGCGTTCCGCCCGATAGTCGACGAAACGCCAGCAAGTTCGAAGTGAACGGCGCCGGCGGCGCGTCGTCGCGGACCGCAGGACGACGCGCAGTGTAGTGCGCGGAGCCCGCGTGGGACGATGAACGTGTCGAGAAAAGTCGGCCAGACGTGCTGAAGCGCCGAGCGGAACGACGGGCGGCACGCGACCGCTGGCGAAGAGCGGTGAATCAACGGACGTCGCGTTGTCGTGCGCGGCGCGCCTGGGGGAGGTTTGTTCGCAGCGTCGGGACGAGCTTCGGGTGCTGTGAATTGTTCTTCCGGTGAAACACCAACGGTGCTGGAACGCGCGCGCACGAAAGTTGCTTGGAGCGATCGCCTGCTGCCGCCGTCCCTGCTCGCCGGGGGCGGCCACCGGTCGCTGGGTCCATGTGCTGCACACTGCGGAGATGTGGAGGACGAGATGATGGTTAGAGAGAGAGAGAGAGAGGGGGAAGAGAGAGAGAAGAGGAGAGAGAGATGGGAGAGAGAGGAGAGAGAGAGAGAGAGAGAGAGAGAGAAGAGGAAAGGGGGAAGAGATGAGAGAGAGAGAGAGAGAGAGAAGAGAGCGAGAGAGAAAGAGAGAAAGAGAGAGAGACCAGAGAGAGAGAAAAAGAGCGGAAGAGAGAGAGAAGAGAGAGAGAGAGAGAGAAGAGAAGAGAGAGAAAGAGAGAGAGATAAGAGAGCGAGAAGAGAGAGAGAGAAGAAGCGAGAGAGAAGAGCGAGAAGAGAAGAAGAGAGAGAGGAGAAGAGATGAGAGAGAAGAGAGAGAGAGAGCGAGAGAGAGAGAGAGAGAGAGGAGAGAGAGAGAGAGAGAGAGAGAGAGAGAGAGAGAGAGAGAGAGAATTGAGAGCGAGAGAGAGAGAGAGAGAGAGTTGAGAGAGAAGAAGAGAGAGAGAGAGAGAGAGAGAGAGAGCGAGGGAGAGACGAGAGAGAGAAGCGAGAAGAGAGAAGAGAGAGAGAGAGAAGAGAGAGAGAGGAGAGAGAGAGAGAGATGAGAGAGAGAGATAGAGAGAGCGAGAGAGAGAGAGAGACGAGAGAGAGGAGAGAAGAGAGAGAGAAAGAGAGAGAGAGAAAGAGAGAGAGAGAGAGAGAAGGAAGAGAGAGAGAGAAAGACAGAGAGAGAGAGAGAGGAGAGAGAAAGAGAGAGGGGGAAAAGAGAGAAAGAAAGAAGAGATAGAGAGAGATAGAGAGAGAGAGAGAGAGAGAGAGAGAGAGAGGAGAGAGAGAGAGGAAAGGGAGAAAGAGAGCGAGAGAAAGAGAGAGAGAGAGAGAGAAGAGAGAAAAAGAGAGAAAAGGAGAACGAGAGACGAGAGAAAGAAGGAAGAGAGAGAAGAGAGAGACAGAGAGAGAGAGAGAGAGAGAGAGAGACGAGAGAGAGAGAGAGAGAGAGAGACGAGAGAGAGAGAGAGAGAGGAGAGAGAAAGGGAGAGACAGAGAGAAAGAGAGGGGGGAAGAGAGAGAACGAGAGAGAGAGAAGATAGAGATAGGATTGAGAGAGAGAGAGAAGAGAAAGAAGAGAGAGAGAGAGAGAGAAAGAGAGAGGCCTAGACACACACACACACACACCGGGGGCGGGGGCGGGGTAGGAGAGAGGCTGGGGACGGGGTGGGGTAGGGGGTGGGGGCGGGGAGTGGATTAGTGTATAATTTGGCAACCGGGGAAACCATGGTAACGTCTGCATGTACGGAGCGAGTCGTGAGGTTTAGCGAGGTCGTTGTATACTTTTGTAACCGAGGTAAGCTTGGTAACCACGGTAACCATGGTAAGGTCCGCATGCAGGAAGCGTATTGCATTTGTTGCAAGGTTGAATTCGTTGTTTACGTTGGTAACCATGGTAACGTCCGCTCTCAGGGAGCGTGTCGCGAGGTTGAATTCATTGTTTACATTGGTAACCATGGCAGGGCTGCCAACTCTCAC
>NW_014585473.1:0-1047 GCF_000485595.1 Priapulus caudatus
ACCAGTATACATTACTGTGTTTCTTCACCAGTCTCCGGTCCCTACTACCTGGGCATCGTTGACGGGACGTTTAACGCGGGCCGGCCGCGGGGGGACGAGGTCCAGGCTCAGACCTACACGCTGCAGCTGTGGTTCGGACAGTGCCTCTACTTTGACGACGGCCTCGACATGTGGTCAGACAAGGGCTGCCTGCCGATGGAGAGCTCCACTTACACGGCGACACACTGCCGGTACGCACCCCCCACCACGTAGCCAGTGCACTCATACCTAACCCTAACCCTAACCCTAACCCTAACCCTAACCCTAACCTTAACCCTAACCCTAACCCTAACCCAAAACCTAACACGGACCATAACCATAACAATGACCATAACTATAACCATATCCATAACCCAACCCTAACCCTAACCCTAACCATAACCATAACCATAACCATAACCATAACCATAATCCTAACCCTAACCCTAACTCTAACTCTAACTCTAACTCTCACTCCAACCCTAACCCTAACCCTAACCCTAACCCTAACGTTAGTCCTAACCACTGCCGATACGCTCCCCCTTCCTGCCCCCTGACCAACCAGTGCTCTCAGGCCCAACCCCAACCTTAACCATAACCGTAACCCTATCCTTAACAAATGTGAAATTTATCATTGTAAATTTTATTTCTAATGTAATGTGTAACATCAATTTCTGTTATGTCGAATTCAATACTATTCCCCTGCGACATTAACTACGATTTCTCGGATTGATAGTGAGAATAATTAGAAATGGTCCAATACTATTTGATAAACAAAGAAAAAATCAGCTGTAGCAGTGAATGTAATAGAATGTGATATCAAAATAATATACGTGTCTGACATGTTAGACCATTAGAAAGTGCTGCAGTTTTAAACTGTTACATATATATGCACACGTAACCCTTTATACATACATATTTATATACATATACATGACGTGCACATATGCACACCCTTTATACATACATATTTATATACATATACATACATGCACATATGCACACCCTTTATACATACATATTTATATA
>NW_014585473.1:4492-6727 GCF_000485595.1 Priapulus caudatus
AGCATCTTAGCGAGCATTGCCTCATCATCGTTAGCATCTTAGCGAGCATCGCTCATCATCGTTAGCATCTTAGCAACATCCTCATCAATCGTTAGGATCTTAGGCGAGCATCCTCATCATCGTTAGCGATCTTAGGCGAGGCATCCTCATCATCGTTAGCATCTTAGCGAGCAATCCTCATCATCCGTTAGCATCTTAGCGAGGCCTCCTCAATCATCGTTTCGGCATCTTAGCGAGCATCCTCATCATCGTTTTACATCTAGCAAGCATCCGTCATCAATCGTTAGCATCTTACAGCGAGCATCCTCATCATCGTTAGCATCTTAGCGAGCATCCTCATCATCGTTAGCATCTTAGCGAGCATCCTCATCATCGTTAGCATCTTAGTGAGCATCATCATCATCGTTAGCATCTTAGCGAGCATCCTCATCATCGTTACCATCTAGCGAGCATCCTCATCATCGTACCATCTTAGCGAGCATCCTCATCATCGTTAGCATCTTGGCGAGCATCCTCATCATCGTTAGCATCTTGGCGAGCATCGGTGTCGTTATCGTAGTAACGCGTCGCGCGCGCTGTGGATGCCCGCTACACGTTTCACGCGTCATTCGCGCCTCGACCGTCCGGAACAATCACACGCACGCGGTCTCTCGTGTCACCACGCTCGTTTCAAACTCGGAATTTTAATGGTTTCAAAGCACGTTAATAAACCCATAAAACTAAAACCTTTCAAAAACTTAAATGATAAATAAGAAAAAATATTAATGATAAAATAATTAAATTTCTACATGAAATTAAGATACCTACCAAAACGCTCCACTGAATATCTTTCTATGAGCCCGTAATTAGAAACATTTTACGCGATCAAATTAAAGTCGGCGACCGAGATAGTGACGTTTAGTGTTAGTTTCATTGTTTTAGTGCTTTGTTAATTCTTTCTCAGCACAATGCAAGCGTCGCTAAACACAAGGGGTGGGACGATTCATCGATATATCGACGTATCACGATACAAACCTCGACGATGCACGTATCGATACGTTTGACCATTCACGATACACGTATCGATACGTTTGACCATTCACGATACACGTATCGATACGTTTGACATTCACATACACGTATCAATAGGTTTGACCATTTACGATACGCCGCATTGATAGCGTTTGAGCCATTCACGATATGCCCACCGATACGTTTGGATCCATTCCAGATATGCCCATTCGATACGCTTGACCATTCACGATACGCGGCATCGATACGTTTGACGGCATTCACGATATGCCCATCGCGTTTTCTGCTTGATATTAGTTGCGTTTTCAATTTCCAGTTCGATAAGGTTTAATTCAGTCGAGACCTGAAATTGATGCTTCGTTAATACTGAGAGAAATTATGGGTTTCCATGGCAACGCGACTATTTCACCTAGCATCACCTTATAGCTTGCTATTATGAGGATGCTGCGAGTGATGAAACGTGTCGTGTATGACTCTCGGGCTACGCCACCGTCACGCGTCCTGTCGCCTCGGTAACGACACCGATGCTTGCTAAGATGCTGCGGATGCTGGGGATGCTGCGTTAGTTGCTTACGAGTTTAGAGATAGTTGCGTGTTGTCTATTTATAGCTCTATGGGGTTTTATTCAATACGACATTGCAATTGGTAGATGCTGGGGGGGGGGTGTAGTTTTTGAAGGCCACACAGCTGTCGCACCTTGGTGACAACACCCTATGCTTGCTAAGATGAGGATGCTGAGGATGACGAGGATGAGGATGCTGCGATAGTTGCTCACGAGCGCGTATAGTCTATTAATAGCTTGACGAGTTTTCATTCAATGTTACGAGATGCTAGGGGGGGCATTGGTTTAGAAGGTGTCACTCTCTGTCACCTCTGTGACAACACCCTATGGTTGCTACGATGTTAAGGATGCTGCAGATGCTGGGTTGGTTGCTTACGAGTGCGTATTGTCTATTTATACCTCGATGCGCGCGTGTTGAGGTGGGGTGTTGTTAGATTAGATTTGAAGGTGACCTCGTGTCACACCTCTGTGACCAAACCCTATTCTAGATGAGGATGCTGAGTATGATGAAGATGCTGAGTATGATGAAGATGCTGAGTATGATGAAGATGCTGAGTATGATGAAGATGCTGAGTATGATGAAGATGCTGAGTATGATGAAGATGCTGAGTATGATGAAGATGCTGAGTGAAGATGCTGAGTATGATGAAGATGCTGAGTAG
>NW_014585474.1:0-2278 GCF_000485595.1 Priapulus caudatus
CACGTAGCATTTCAAGTTTTTAAAAAAAAAAACGCCTTGGGCTGCATCACCTAGACTGGCCGCGCGGCGCCGTGGGCACAGTTCGACACGCTAGCGTAACTCACTTCAGTGTAGCCAACGATAGTTCGGCGCGATGTGAAGTCGCGTAGCCGTCTAGCCCTCGCTCGTTTCCACTGCCGCATGACTTGAGCATAAGCATCCAAATCTGATGTTCTTATGTTTGCCATTATGATGCTGATGGATGTTCAGTTTGTTTAGACTCAGACTAGCGGCAACATTTAGGGCTATTACATTTCCACACCTACGGCATAGCAATACTTGTTATTAACTCAAATAACATGTTTACAATAATTACTACTAGGTACTGACTACTAGTAGTAGATAGCTACTACTAAGTTTACCTGAGTACTAGTACTAGTAACTACCGAGCGCCGCACGAGCCTAATAGTAATAGTATAGTAATAATGACTAACTCTGTTACTGTAATGTAACTTATAATAATGACGACCCTAACCTATTTTAGATTAGATATAAGTATTAGATTTATATGCATGTAAATGACCATTGGTTTTATGTCCCCATTGCCATACATTGCGGGCCCATATAATACTTGGGAGCCATGTTCTCTCTCCATTGAACCACTAATATACTAGACTACTACGACTTAGCAAGAAACGCTCTTTAGCTAGGGCTTAGAATACCCTAGGCTATACTAGACCAACAGGCACTTGAAGCGTTTCAATAAAATATCAATGCTAAACTTAGAATACGAAAATCTATTGACTACGAGAAATTTGTTAAGTTTCTAGTATAGGCCTACTCTGTTTCAAGAGGTTTTCGAGTGCAAAAGGCTAGTATATAGACTAGGACCGCCTCCCACCTCGATTAGCCATTTGAGGTGACTAAGCTAAGCCGAGAGCGTGCCGAGAGAGTGCCAGAGTCTATGCGGGCTATAGGCGGCGAGGCCGGCGGCGCCACTGCTTTCCAACTCCGTACGAGCCTCGCCATTGGAACGTTGCAAAAACCTCGCTTTGCAGCAGTTGGCGCGAGAGCGCGGTAGGCGTTTCCTTGATCTGGGACAGCCGCTTTCCCATACTGGGCAGGAGTTCCGAACGTCAGAATTTCACATTTCTTTCTGTGATTTCGCGTGGACACAGCTCGGTACGAACAAGATACTCGGTCAGTTTTATAACAAAGGTAAACACTGTCACGTCCCAAATGTCTACCCTCGTGCTGTCCCCACGAAATGCGGACTGTTTCGCTGGCAGCTATGGATCCGTTGCGCCCGCCAATTGCATTCGGCGCACGGATCCATAGCTGCCAGCGCTGCATTACTGTCGTAGCGAGTTTCCGGGTCGGTGGCCGCCTTGCCGCGGAATTGCGCGAACATCTGCGCTCTATAGCGCTTGGGATAACACCTCCTTTCGGCAACGCTTCGCTAGTATCCCGTCTTCATCTGGCATGGGTAGAGCTATGTATGAGTACATGTTTAACACTACGCAGCCGTTCCATGGCCTACTCACCCGCCGGACGGTGAGGTAGGTACGATGGGGGTCTAGTAGCTGACTATACATAGCATAGATACATATTTAACTACATAAAAAGTCAGGAAAGGTACGTCAAATTTCACACAGAACGAACGGAACTCCGGATAAATATCGCGGTGTATATAAAACATTGAAATTTTCATAGAAAATAACAAGACTTTGAATTGTTAGTCATGAAATTTCTCTTTTACTAAGAACAGGATGGACTTGCAATTTTCCCCAGGAAATGAGGATGCATGGAAATGGCCTATCTGCACTTCCAAATTTCAAACATTTTCTGGGGGCATGCCCTCAGCCCCCCCCCCCCCCTAGTAGGACCGTGTGCGACGCAAATTGAAAGCACGAATTGAAATATTTCTTCCAAAAACATCTCAACCTGTTTTCATGCCCGTACATATCTACATAATTATGTCCCGTACATATATGTCTGCAGGGAGAGTTGGTGTACGTGAACTACGGCCGTCGTGAGGACTACGACCAGCTCAGCCTCATGAACGTTAGCGTCAACGGAACCATCGTCATCCTGCGTCAGGGCAAGATTCCCGCGCACAGTAAGGTGAGAAGACCGTGACGCGGTCGCCGTGACGACGACGACGACCGCCCCTCGTCGTAGTTTACGTCGTTACGCGGTTTACAGATGATTTAAGTTGTTCGTAAATTAATTATTTTTAACATTTATTAATAATTAAAAACTTCATTGCAGGGGATACTATGGTTTCATGTCTGTCCAG
>NW_014585474.1:3286-3705 GCF_000485595.1 Priapulus caudatus
TATTTTATTTATAAATTTTTTTAAATTTCAATTTCAATTTTATTTTAATAGATTCTAAGATAAAATAGATCTAATAATAAATTTTATTATTCAATATATCTCACGGTGTATCGTAATTTCTCCACCAGGTGGCGTACGCGGAGCAGGCGGGCGCTCTCGGCGTGCTGCTGTACGGAGATCCCCAGCAGGTCGCGCACAACCAGAGCGCCACCTGGCCGCGAGGCGTCTGGCTCCCCGGCGACGGAATCCGATACGGAACGCTGCTGAAGAACTTTGGTGATCCGGAGACGCCTGGCACGCCCTCTTACGGAGGTGAATAGCGTCCTATTTCGAATAAATTTACTCTCTCTTTCTTTTTATCTCTCTCTCTCTCTCCTCCCCTCTGTGTATCTCTTCCTCTCTCTCTCTCTCTCTCTCTC
>NW_014585475.1:0-3703 GCF_000485595.1 Priapulus caudatus
TTCGGCGCACGGATCCATAGCTGCCAGCGCTGCATACTGTACGTCGTAGGACGTTCCCGCGGTCGCGTGCGCCTTGCCGCGGAACTGCGCGCAAGATTTGCGCTTAAGCGCTTCGGATCAACATCTCCTTTCGGCAACGCTTCTCTAGTATCCCGTCTCATCTGGATGATACACAACTTTATACTTAATTTACATTTGCATGTTCGGAATCCTATTACATATAAGTTTACAATCAAGACTTACAGACTTAGTGTATATTGAGATATAGCATTTATACGTGGTTCCTATCGTAAACTGTGCAATATAAAAGCCCATTTACCATAAAATTTGTTCATATTGTTATTTGTTTGTGCTATATACTTTTCAATGTCCATAACATGTTTAATATTGGCTTTCATTGCTGCAAAAGTTAGTCTAATGTTTTCAAGTCTGCATCTATAAATGGTTAACTTAGATATCTGAGATATAAAGTAAGAGTTTTGATACTCGAGTTTATTACCAGAGAAATACTCGATACAGATAGATGACCTAGACATCTATATTTTATCTAAGAGTGCATTTCAGTGATGTTTCGCATAGGGAGCAGCCATGATGGAATGCGTGTGATAGAAAATTCGTTGATGCCACGCGACAGTGGCGCCGCGTCGTGTTAGGTGCGTGTTCCACTCGGAACTCGAATAGGTATTTGCCATAGATATCATCATAAGTTGATAATAGCAATAAGAGAGATAATTGATATAGATAATAGACAATTGTCTATATTATCTACTCCTGATATCATCATATAACACGGAATAATAAGAAAATAAATAATTCAAACAATTCGCGCGTTGCCATGAACACGGATGACGAAAGAATTAACACACACGCACACGTGCACACACACGCACATACACGCACACACGCACGTACGCCCGCACGCGCACACACACAAAATAAAATAATAAAACTAGCCTTTCGTTTATTTCATAGCTAGGGTTATTATAAAATCTTTATCGAATTTGCCTGAAAATTATAGTCAACAAAACATTCATAATTGTAGATAATAACAAGAGCATATAAAAAAGGCCTATTCTTTATATGCTCTTGATAATAATGATACTTATAATTATATGTGACTTCCATTATTAACTATTAACTATTAACTATCACAAATTAACACGTGAGATAACAACTCGCAAGCGTGCCACTACAGATTTATTACTCGTATGCAGTGAGTTTTTGACATTACTGTTTTATCGGGCGATGAAATGCAACATATATGGTTTGGCCACCCACACTTGGGCAAAGTTTCCATCCATAGACGGATCGGTAGGCGCCCTCTGTGTTCAGCCTTGATGTCGAAGTTCTGCTAGTATTATTGCCATGTGCAAGAATAGCAACAGCTCTCCTGCTCTCGCGAGAGCCTCTCCCGGACAGATGCGACTCGACCCCTATCCGGCACAATTAAATAGACAGAAACCACCATCAGGTTTGAGTGCCTTTAAGTGATTGGCTTGCTCTGGGTGGTTGGATAGGTGATCGGGTAGTCTTGGGCGTTGACACAAATGTGGTCTGTTGTTTAGGGTTTGACCGTGTGCTGCTGTGTGGCTCCATCCACGTGCGTGCGAAATCTCTGCATTTCTGGAGCAGTATACCATCTCCAGTAAGTTGGTGCTCGTTACTCATGGTCGAGCGGGATTATCTATGGGGCAGAAGGGAGGCATTGCTCCGGCTCCTGTCACAAGTTCGACGCGCTCTAAAGTGTTTGTGACTTACAAAATAAAATTATACCTGGTGTATGTATTTGTTTCCAATGTAGTAGTATCTCTGGGCCGCCCTCACATTTCATATGGGACCTCATTGTTTTTGTCTTTGCTGCTACTTGTTTTATTTTTTCCTCCGGTGTTTTGTTGATGTGTGACAGTGCAAGCATAGGCTAGGAATGGAATGATTCACTTGAGTAGCATTAAGTGGGCGTTAAAAACTGACTAACTTTTTCAAAATGATTTGCATTAAAAATTTTTTTAGCACTCTGACTAATCTATTTATTTATAACGTTTCGTCTTCTCAATTTTTACACATCTAAATTGCTCGCTTGTGTTATAACTTTCCTACTAAACAGGGTCCTAAATACTATTAGTATGTCTTATGTGGGGGATATATATGGTGGTGTCTGGGCCCCGTGGTATGTTCTTGCCTCCTATTGGATAATGATTGAATTATGCTCCTCTGCGGTCTATATAGCAGAATCTGTTAATCCGGCGCTGTGTGGTATACTTGCCTACCACCATTCGACACGATTGCTCTCCCCAATAAAGTAGGATGACTCATCAAAGACATGTGCCAAGGCACGCTTTGCACCAGGTCAGGCATAAATTAACCAAATCAATACGGTCAGCTACAAGCTCCTGATCTAGTGGCAATGATCGCGCTGCCAACTTGTGTCACAATCATAATGAGGCGCGGGGCCTGTAGCTCTCTGCCAATAGGGAAAGATTTCGGAGATGTTCAGAGAGAGCATGGGTCTTGGTGGCCACCCCGCCAAAACGGAGAACGTAATCACATCTTCTGCACGCACGGTTGTATGTAGCCATATTGGTATTAGAAATAAAGCTCGTCCGTCATAACATCTATGTAAGACATCTGTCCCTTTACCATCACTGTTTCTACGTTCACTGACCGAGTCCCGGCCATTATCGCCCCTTGTACGAGTAACGGCTGGCGTACCGGCAAAACCCAGCCCTTCTACATTTGAGTGCGTGACCAGGATTCGAAACCGTGGCTATCTTGGCCGGGACCGCGTTACTCATATTTTAGGAAATCGCTAATGTGCGATCTTTAGCGCGCAATTCAGTGCCAATCATGCGAAATCAATCCCAACCCCAAGCTCTCGTGGGTCTTGGCAGTATCGCCCACATCGGAGCAGCCCTCCCAGCAAAACAGCAACCAAGCTTCTTTTTACCGAGCCATGACTGATATTAGGGATGGGTGCGAGTGTCGGATTGTCACTATCCGCCTTCCTTGACGTGAGTTGTCAGCCATCTTGCAGGCCGTGCAAGTAATCTCACCAATGTGAGAACGGGTGTGATCAGTGCTTCGTTTCTGTACAAAAGTGTCACGCTCGTCCACCGGTCGGCGCTCCGGGGCGGAACTTCGTCCGTGTGTCTTGGGGAAGTCTTATTTGTCGTGGTCGTAAGGATGGCTTGAGGCTTAGCAATGACCATGCGTTACTGGCGGGGGATGACGTAGGCCTCCTGCTGTATCTCGGCCGGTCGGCTTGTGCCGTATCCGCCTGTGGTACGGATTGGAGAGAGAAGCGCGAGGGGGAGGCTGTCATCTAAAGCAAGCGCGACTATCTTCAGCCTTACTCGCCCGTGACCACCTCTGATGATCTCTTCCGAATCTCCTTCTGCCGTTGAATATCTATGTCCAGTCGATTGATCCTCGCTGGCCCACGCGCCATATACCTTTACATCGGTTGCTCCTCACTGCTACCTTCTACAGTTCTGGCTCTTACGCGA
Source organism: Priapulus caudatus (assembly GCF_000485595.1). Classification (NCBI taxonomy): domain Eukaryota; kingdom Metazoa; phylum Priapulida; class Priapulimorpha; order Priapulimorphida; family Priapulidae; genus Priapulus; species Priapulus caudatus. The sequence continues at coordinate 3,504 of NW_014585475.1, forward strand.
TTAAGAGTACCACATGACGACGTAGAACATGGCAACGATGTACAATGGTCGCTGAACGAGTGATTGTCTAATTCGAGTTTTAGATCTATCAGAAATCATAAGGGGTTCGCTTGTGCGAATCTTCGTCAATTAGTATAGTGGCCAATTACATGCTTCTAATATGCTCATAGCTCTTGCACAACACTTGGCTTCAAAGATGT
>NW_014585476.1:0-1614 GCF_000485595.1 Priapulus caudatus
TTACGCTACCTACCTACCTAAAAACCTACCTACCTACCTACCTACCTACCTACCTACCCTACCTACCTACCTACCTACTACCTAGCCTACCTACCTACCTACCTACCTACCCTACCTACCTACCTACCTACCACCTAGGCCTACCTAGCCTACCTACCTACCTACCTACCTACCTACCTACCTATCTACCCTACCTACCTACCTACCGTACCCTACCTACTTACCTATCCTATTCTATCTTCTCTACCTATCTAACCTATCTACCTATCTTATTTTCCTATCTATCTATCTATCTATCTATCTATCTATCTATGCTATCTATATATTACTATAGTATATCTATCGACACAAAATTTATCTACTATTATTTCTATCTATCTAGCTATCTAGCTAGCGATCGATCTAATTTTTCTATCTATTTAGCTATATATCTATCTATCTATCTATTCTATCTATCTATGCTATCTATTATTATCTGATCTACCTATCTATCTCTCCTAGTCTATCTATCTATCTAATCTATCTATCTATCTATCTATCTAAAAATCTATCTATCTATCTAATCTATTCTATCTATCTAATCTATCATCTATTTATCTTATCTATCTAGTTGATCTATCTATTTATCTATCTATCTATAGTCTATCTATTTATCTATCTATACTAATCTATACTACCTCTATCTATCTATCTATCTATTTATCTATCTATCTATCTATCTATCTATCTATCTCATCTATCTATCTATCTATCTATCTATCTATCTCATCTATCTATCTAGCTATCTATTCTATCTATCTATCTATCTACCGCACCGATCTATCTAGTCTATCTACTTACTCATCTATCTATCATCTATCTATCTAATTCCTATCCTATCTACTCTCTCTTTATCTCTGTCTGTTTGGCTCTCTCTCACACACAACACACACACGCTCTCTCTCTCTCGCACACACACTCTCTCTCTCTCCTCTCTCTCTCTCTCCTCTCTCTCTCTCTCTCTCTCTCTCTCTCTCTCCTCTCTCTCTCTCTCTGACATATATATATTATAAATATATATATACTATATCATATATATATATATATGTATATATTATATATATCTTTCGCTTTCGCTTTCGCTTTCTCTCTTCCTTTCTGTCATATGTTCCTAATTGATCGTGAAAAACGTCGCGCTCCCGGCAACAGAAGCACTTGCTAATAAATCATGAACGTCATTCACACAGCTGTGTATAAGTGCCATGTTGACGACGCAACGAGGGATGAAGCGACGTCAAATGTCGTTGGGCGACGCCGACGTCACGACGTATAGCTAACGCAGACAATTATCGCGCTCTGCTGCGACGTTCTCGATCTACTTTCTACTACTGGACTCTATGTTCTGTCTATCTACTATTGTAAATCTACTATAATGATAATACTATAATTGATAAGCTACTATATCGTAATAAGTTCGGCTCTATTGTTGAGAGGCTTTCGCTGGGATCGCCGAACAGCTGAGCTCGCGTGTCTCGTGTTACCGACCGAGAGCGGGAAGCGGCGACGGTCGAAACTTGGTAACGCTAAAGCCAAAGTTTTACCTAAACAATGGAGTCCACAGAAGGAGCGTTCACG
>NW_014585476.1:3060-3701 GCF_000485595.1 Priapulus caudatus
GTGTGTGTGTGTGTGTGTGTGTGTGTGTGTGTGTGTGTGTGTGTGTGTGTGTGTGTGTGTGTGTGTGTGTGTGTGTGTGTGTGTGTGTGTGTGTGTGTGTGTGTGTTTGTGTACGTGCATAACCAGTGATGATAATACACTGGGACCATCTACCAACTCGCTGTTTTGCGTGGGGAGGGGGTCCGCAATACTCACTGCTGGTCACTTGTTTCGTCTGCGCTGGAGCTACATCCGGGTTCTTCGACTCTGTCTTTGTTGCCCCGACAGCAGCGTCCGACGGGGCAGCGGTGGCGCCACCGTGCTTCGCCCGTGTCGCTTGCTTCTCGGACCTCCGCACCGTCGGCTGCTGCTGGGTGGCGCTGGGCGTGTGGAATTTGTCGGTGCCGCAGGCGAAAAGCTGATCGGGTCCGTTAAAGACGCTCTGCAGACTCGACACCTGGCGGTCGTTATCAGAACAATTGTCAGTCCCAACATTAATTTTCATTAAGTCAAAACAAATAGTAGCCCGCCACCAGGACTCAAGCTTCTCTTTTCTCAGTTTTATCAGTTTTACAGAGTTGGAGGAACCTGATGACGACTGATGATCCTCATACACCTCCCCCATATATATATATATATATATATATATATATATATATATA
>NW_014585477.1:0-670 GCF_000485595.1 Priapulus caudatus
TATATATAGCGATATATGTTATCTTTGTGTGGCGTTACATTTACATCTTAGAGCGAAGGTTTCTCCCACAAGCAGTCTGTGGGAGGCAGCGGTGGGACTGTGTGAAGACCATCCGTGGTCGGAGAGGGATCAAGAGTACATAATATAGATCTATAATAGTCTCTATAATAATCTCTATTCTGTACTCTTGAGACTTTGAGAGGGATGGTGGGCTGCGCGAACACAATTATTGCATCGGGGGAGGAAGGAGGAGAGAAAGCGTGGATCCTGCTGGCAGTGTTGCATCTGTGTGACCGGCACCCGCGCGTGCGGGTGGTTAGTATCAAGAGCGTATTAAGAAGGCCTTCTTTATACGCTCTTGTTAGTATGCGGCTGCTGCTAGCGCTAGCTCGTTCACAACGCGCGAGCACGTGTGTGTCTATCTATGTTTAATGCTTCTATAAACACGATGTTGCTTCTTGGTGGGGTTAGAGTAGGACATCCATACGCGCGAGGAATGTGTGAAGGCTGACAAGCAGAAATGCACACGCACGCGCGTATACACGCACGAACGCATGTACGGACGGATGGACACACGCACACACACACTCACTCACGCACGCACGCACACGCACGCACGCACACACACGAACGCACACGCACACACACGAACGCACACGCACACACACGA
>NW_014585477.1:2208-3701 GCF_000485595.1 Priapulus caudatus
GAGAGAGAGAGAGAGAGAGAGAGAGAGAGAGAGAGAGAGACCGACTGAACGAAAGGGTGACCGAGAGAAAAAGACAAAACTGTAATGAACTTTCGATTTTCTCCCTCACCACATTATTAGCCGCACTAGATGCTGTCTGTTTCGCAGAATTACATTAGTGCGACTGCCAGTTCACTGACAACGTCAGTCATAGATCACGCGATACTGTGTGCAAGCCACGCCACCAGTGTTGGTAAACAAAGGTGTGTGCACACGTTATGTACACACGGTCCTTATCAGCTAGACAGCAGGAAAAAGCTGGTGGAGCGGAGGGGGAAACTTTAGTGTACAAACAGCCCGTAAATAATGAAGAATGGAAATGTTTGTTCAGCTTTACACTGCTGTCGGGGGGGGGGGAGGTGAGTCAGTCAGGGTTGGGTGGCGTGGGCAGGATGGTGATGGAAGCTCCTGATGTTGTCACGAAGCATCACGCGAGGTCATGCAGGTACAATGAGATTACAGCCGTGTGGTTTACCTAGCATACCTGTGCGTGTGCGTGTGCGTGCGTGCGTGCTTTTTTGCGTGCGTGCGTGCGTGTCTGCGTACGTACTGGCTCCCTGCCTGTCACCCCCAGACTGACAGGTGATCATGCCAAGTTCTAGCAGCTGAACGCATTCGTAGTCATCGTGTGGATGATAGCAGGAGCAGGGAAGCTGAGCACGATGACGATGCGTGCGGGGTGACATCACTCACTGTGCGCAATTCCTGCATGTTAGAGCTTCATTTACGGGACAGGCGTCACTTATGGTCAAGTCGTGTTAATGTTTCTGATGCTAATATATTAATGTTGGCAGCCTCCCCTCCTTATGGTGTCACCTCATGGTGTCTCTTTCTCGAAGGAATGATAGAGAGAAATAGTTCGCGCGAGAAAAAGGGAGGGGCATCGTGGGACTGCGCACGAGAGTGAGAATAACAGAGGAACAGAGGGAGAGAGAAAGAGAGCGAGAGCGAGAGAGAGAAACAGAAAGAGCCCTGCTCTCTCCTCCCACGCCTCTCTCGCCCCCTGTTCCTCCTATATGTTAGGCCTCCACTCAGGTGTAATGAGGTAACATATTAATGATGATGACATTGTCATTGACAGTGTGGACAGGATGACGTCACCGCGGGCAATTAAGATTGACACGGACATCAAGCCAGGAGAGTTCGTGCTGCGGACACTGTTTGTCGAATTCACGCTGCAAGCAGAGAAGAAGATCGACTGTGTGCTAGCAGAACCTCTGGTTAGTATGGCTTCGTATGAGTGGCTTCCACTCATAAGAATATCTCACCCATATCTCTCTGTCTTCCCTATCTCTCTCACTCTCACTTTTTTCTTACATCCCTCTCTTTCTTCCTCACTCTCACATACGCACTCGCGCACACACGCACGCACGCACGCACACACGCACGCACGCACGCACACACACACACACACATACACACACACACATATATATATATATATATATTATATA
>NW_014585478.1:0-3701 GCF_000485595.1 Priapulus caudatus
GCTCGTTATTATGCATCTACTCGTGACAAACGCTTGTTATTTGTCACGAGTAGATGCAAATAACGAGCGTTATGTCACGAGTAGATGCATAACGCTCGTTATTTGTCACTCACGAGTAGATGCATAACGCTTATTATTTGTCACGAGTAGATGCACAACGTTCGTTATTTGTCACGAGTAGATGCATAACGCTCGTTATTTGTCACTCACGGATGTAGATGCAGTCAACGCTGTTCGTTCATTTGTCACGCAGTAAGTGCATAACGCCTTCGTTATTTGTCACGCGTAGATCGCATAACGCTCGTTATTGTCCACGGCATGTAGCGTGCATAACCGCTCGTTATTTGTCACGAGTAGAGATGCATTAACCGGCTCGTTAGTTGTCACGAGGTAGATGCATAACCGCTCGTTATTTGTCACGACGTAGATGCCATGACGCTCGTTATTTGTCACGCAGTAGATGCATAACGCCTCGTTATTTGTCACGATGTAGATGCATAACGCGCTCGTTATTTGTCACGCCAGTATATGCATAAACGGATCATTTTATTTGTCACTCACGAGTAGATGCATAACGCTTTCGTTATTTGTCACGACGCTAAGCATGCTTCCATAACGCCCTCGTTATTTGTCACGATGTAGAGATGCATAACCGCTCGTTATTTGTCACTTCCACGAGTAGATGCTATAATGCTCGTATTTGTTCCACGAAGTGGATGCATAACGATCGTTATTTGTCACGAGTAGATGCATAAACGCTCGTTATTTGTCACGAGTAATGCCCATAACGCTCGTTATTTGTCACTCACTGAGTAGATGCCATAACGCTCGTTATTGGGTCGCACGAGTAGATGCCATTAACGCTCGCTTATTTGTCCAGTGTTAAGATGCCATTAACGCTTCGCTTATTTGTACTCACGCAGTAGCATGCCATATGCTCGTTAGATTTGTCACGATCGTGGTGCCATTTACACGCCTCGTTATTTGTCAGCTATAGATGCCATGACGCTCGTTATTGTCACGTATAGACTGCATGACGCTCGTTATTTTGTCACGAGTAGATGCCGCATACCGATTCCGTTATTGTCGACGATAGATGGCATAACGATCGTATGTTTCACGTGATTAGCTGCCCTAACTGCTCTTTATTTGTCACGAGTAGATGCATAACGCCTCGTTATGTTGTCACGTGTAAATGCATAACGCTCGTCTTATTTGTCACGAGTAGATGCCTACGCTCGTTAGTTTGTCACGAGTAGATGCATAATTCTCGTCTATTGTGGTCACGAGCTAGGGGATGCCAGCTAACGATTCGTTATTTTGTCACGAGTAGATTGCGATAATTGCTCGTTATTTTGTCCACGAGCTAGATGCATATACGCTCCGTTATTTGTCACGAGTAGATGCATAACGCTCGTTCATTTGGTCGACGAGTAGATGGCATATACGATCCGTTATTTGTCACGAGTAGGAATGCCACAACGCTCGTCATATTTGTTCCCGAGTAGATGCATCAACCCGTCGCTTATTTTGCTCACGAGTACATGCATAACGCCTCGCATTATTTGCTCACGAGTGCATGCACAACGGTTCGTTATTTGCTCACGAGTAGGTGCCATAAACGCTCGTCTACTTGTCACGAATAGATGCATAACGCTCGGTTATTTGTCACGAGTAGCTAATGCATAACGCTCGTTATTTGTCACGTGTAGATGCCATAACGCTCCGTTATTGTCACGAGTAGATGGCATAACGCTCGATTATTTGTCCACGCGTAGATGCATGCATAACGTCCGTGGTAACTTTGCTCACGCAATAGATGCATAACGCTCTTATTGTCACGGTTGTAGATGGCATTAACGCTCGTTATTTGTCACGATAGATGCATAACGTCGTTATTTGTCACGAATAGATGCAGTATACGCTCGATATTTGTCACTGAATAGATGCATTAACGCCTCGATATTTGTCAGCGAGTAGATGTAATATACGCTCGCTATTTGTCCGCATATAGATGGCATAGATACGCTCCGCGTTATTTGTCACGCTGGTAGATGCATAACGCCCTCGGTTATTTGTCACGAATAGCATGCCATAACGCTCGTTATTTGGGTCACGAGTAGATGCATAAACGCCTCGTTATTAGTCACAGAGTGGATGCATACGCTCGGTTGTATTTGTCACGTATAGATGCCATGACTGCTCGTTATTTGTCCACAGAGGTTTAGATGCATAACGCTCGTATTTGTCACAGTAGATGCAATAACGCTCGTTATTTGTCACGCAGTAGATGCATAACGCTCGTTATTTTGTCACGAATAGATGATAACGATCGTTAATTTGTCAACCGTGCAGAGTGCCATAACGGCCCCTTCGTTATTGTCACGAGTAGATGCCTACGCTCGTGTTATTTGTTACGAGTAGATGCCATAATGCTCGCCAACGCCCCTTATTTTTCACGCAGTAAATGCATAACCGCCGTTATTTGTCACGTGTAGATGCCATAACGCTCGTTATTTGTCACTCTCGACCGAGATAGATGCATAATGCTCGCTTTATTCTGTCACGAGTAGATGCATAACGTCGTTATTTGTCACGAGTAGTGCATAACGCCTCGTTATTTGTCGCGCAGTAGATGCATAACGATCGTTATTTGTCATCGAGTTTAGATGCCATAACGCTCGTTATTTGTCGCACGAGTAGATTGCATAACGCTCGTTATTTGTCAACGAGTAGGATGCATAACGCTCGTTATTCTGTCACGGAGTAAGATTCATAACGATCGTTATTTGCTCACGCTGTAGATGCCATAACACTCGTTATTTTGTCACGAGTAGATGCAATAACCGCTCGTTATTAGTCACGATTGGATGCCGCACTAACGCTCGTTATTTGTCACGTATAGATGCATGACGCTTCGTTATTTGGCCACGAGTTAGATGCATAACGCTCGTTATTTGTCACGAGATAGAAGTGCATAACGCTGCGTATATTTGTCACCGAGTAGCATGCATAACGGCCTCCTTACCTTTGTCCACGATGTAGCATGCCATAACGATTCTTATTTGTTCCACGGTAGATGCATAACGCCTCGTTATTTCTGTCACTCACGAAGAGAGCATAGGCGCTCGCTTATTTATTTGTCACGAGTAGATGCATAACGATCGTTATTTGCTCACGTGTAGATGCATAACGTTCGTATTTGTCACGAGTAGATGCATAACGCTCGCTTTATTAGTCACTAGTGGGATGCATAACGCTCGTCTTTTTTGTCACGTATATAGATGCATGGACGCCCTTCGTCTATTTGTCACGAGTAGATGCATAACCGCTCGTTATGTTGTCACGAGTAGATGCATAACGGCTCGTTATTTGTCACGAGTATGCATCATAACGCATCGTTATTTGTCGCATCATCGAGTAGATGCATAACGCTCGCTTATTTGTCACGCCAAGTAGACGCATACAACGCTCGGTTATTTTGTCACGAGTAGATGCGCCATAACGCTCGTTATTGGTATCATCACGACGTAGATGCATAACGCTCGTTATTTGTCACGATGTAGATGCATAACGCTTCGTTATTTGTCACGAGTAATGCATAAACGCTCGGTTGGTTTGTCACGGAGTAGAATGATACCGCCTCGTTATTTGTCACGAGTAGATGCATAACGCCCTCGTTATTTGTCCACGAGTAGATG
>NW_014585479.1:0-1288 GCF_000485595.1 Priapulus caudatus
TCTCTCTCTCTCTCTCTCTCTCTCTCTCGCTCGCCCTTGCCCCCTACTCCCTGTTACACTATCGCTCCATTTTTCATCTCGCGCTCTCTAACTATTTATTTAGCACTCTCTTCTCTTGCCTCCCTCTCAGTTTCTATCTTCCCCTCGCTATCCCTCTCCCTACGCATTCGCTATCCGCATATATCTTTCTTCTCGAAGCCGCGATCTCGCTTTTCTCCCGCAATCTATGCGCGTACATGTATAAATATATATATATATATATATATATATATATGTGTGTGTGTGTGTGTGTGTGTGTGTGTGTGTGTGTGTGTGTGTGTGTGTGTGTGNGGGTAGAGGAGAGGGGAGGAAGGGGAGGGGAGAGAGGAGAAGGAGCAAGGCAGAGGAGAAGAGAGGGGTAGGGGAGAGGGGAAGGAGGAGAGGTGCTGCCGTTGAGAGTACGGGAGAGGAGGAGAGCAGATACGGCTGAGGAAGAGGAGGAACAACGTGCGTAGGGGAAGGAGAGGAACAACGTGCGTAGGGGAAGGAGAGGAACAACGTGCGTAGAGGAAGGGGAGGAACAACGTGCGTAGAGGAAGGGGAGGAACAACGTGCGTAGAGGAAGGGGAGGAACAACGTGCGTAGAGGAAGGGGAGGAACAACGTGCGTAGAGGAAGGGGAGGAACAACGTGCGTAGAGGAAGGGGAGGAACAACGTGCGTAGAGGAAGGGGAGGGTGCTACTATGTTATATATGCCTCGACAATATATGACATGTAACACATGACAATATATGACATACAACACACGGCAATATATGTCATACAACACACGACAATATATGTCATAGAACACACGACAATATATGACATAAAATACACGACAATATATGTCATACAACACATGACAATATATGTCATACAACACACGGCAATATATGTCATACAACACATGACAATATATGTCATACAACACACGACAATATATGACATACAACACACGACAATATATGACATAAAACACATGACAATATATGTCATACAACACATGACAATATATGACATACAACACATGACAATATATGTCATACAACACACGGCAATATATGACATACAACACATGACAATATATGTCATACAACACACGACAATATATGACATACAACACACGACAATATATGACATAAAACACACGACAATATATATGCACGGGTAATGAGCATACCTGCCTGTACCTATCAATCTAACAATATATATATATATATATATATATATATACATATAGATATATAGCTATATATATATATATAGT
>NW_014585479.1:3243-3701 GCF_000485595.1 Priapulus caudatus
TGCTACCAACCCTCAGTGATATACCATTGTTGTGTGTCCCACAGCAGCCGGCAGGGGAAATTATGGCGCTGTAGAAATATTCGCCAAGGTTCGCACATTTTCGTAAAGCTCTCAGGAATTCCTTTGCAAGGTCGTCCGACTTCGAAATAAAATTTTTTGAGGGGACAACGGATCTATACATTCGGGGGTGGGTAGGGGCGAAGGGTGGCTGATGACGTCAATGAATCAGAAACGTATAAATTTTAGTTTGACATGCTTGATAGCTCGAAAATAGCTTGACAGGTGTGTGATTATTGACTGTGAGTAAAGAGGTCTATATAGAAAGTGTCTATCCACACACACACACACACACACACACACACACACACACACACACACACACACACACACACACACACACACACACACACACACACACACACACACACACACACACACACACACACACACACACACAC
>NW_014585480.1:0-353 GCF_000485595.1 Priapulus caudatus
TATATATATATATATATATATATATATATATATATATATATATAGGGAAAGGTCATATTCTAACAAATAAGAAATCCGACACGGATATGCTGAGAGCTTGTTGGGTCCAATGCTGAACATGATTGCATTAGTATACCTTGGTTCCCTCAACATAATTGCATTATTAACTCGATTATACATGCATAATTGCTTTGTTAGTTATTTTCTATGAAATTACAGTTTAATGAACGTTTTGCGCATGAACGCGTTGCTTGCGAAAAATACCGTTAATCACGCGCTACAGGGAATTTCTTATATACGTAAGTAACGTAACCTGATAGAGCATGATTGCCCTACTGTGGTGGGTTACTTAC
>NW_014585480.1:1451-3699 GCF_000485595.1 Priapulus caudatus
CACACACACACACACACACACACACACACACACACACACACACCCACACACACGCACATGTACAGCCACACGCTCACGAACACGCACAGACGCACATGCACACACACGGGTACACACACGCACACACGCACACGCACACGCTCACGCTCAAGCGCAGGCACACCCATCCAAACACGCACGCATGTACGCACACACACACACTCACAGGAACACGCACACACGCACACGCACACGCGCACGCGCACGCACACACACATATATATGACATTGTTACCGGCGTGTGTGCGTACGTGCGTGCGTACGCGCGAGTGTGCGTCCCTACAATCGCGTTGCCTCCACGCCATTGTCGCCCTCATTATCTACCTCTTTTATATAATTTTCATTACTATCAATTTCGCTACTTTCATTCTTTAGCAGTTCATCGGGCAGCCATTGCAACTCTAGACCGGTGCTGGCCAGTTTTTCTCTATACATTTCGTCCATGGCATCTGATTGTTTTTGATTAAAGTGGTTTTGCCAGTCCCCGATGATTCCTAAAATTAAAGATCGGGCATGCAAGACAATGAAAGTACGGAAATTACTTCGCTACGTAATAGCAAAAATGGAGAAGTCTAGAACTAATTATGTAGTGATTTCTTGACTGTTATTTGTTGTTGGTATTTGCATAGGAATTTGCATATATTGGCGGTAACCGTTACACGTGTAATCGTAATGCACACATATATATGACATTGTTACCGGCGTGTGTGCGTACGTGCGTGCGTACGCGCGAGTGTGCGTCCCTACAATCGCGTTGCCTCCACGCCATTGTCGCCCTCATTATCTACCTCTTTTATATAATTTTCATTACTATCAATTTCGCTACTTTCATTCTTTAGCAGTTCATCGGGCAGCCATTGCAACTCTAGACCGGTGCTGGCCAGTTTTTCTCNATATATAATTAATTGGATGGTTAAGCGATTGTTTAATATGAATAGAGTTATGATCATCTGGAAACATTTACCTTTTCTCATGAACCTGTGCTCCTTCAAATCAAACACTGGTATCGGGATTTTGGATCTGTTAACGGCTGGGTTGTCTTTCATTTGCGCGAAGCTGCAGTGATGCACTATTTGATCAATGGCGTCATCCGAAAGCTCCCTGTCCATGAAATGCATAATCTTCCGTACAGCTCCCCGTAGATCCTGCTCGACGGAAAACAGAAAGCATGATTGAAACGTGAATGAGTAATACGCGAATGTATACATTTCCGATGACAACAACAGCATAATCATCATCATCATCATCATCATCATCATCATAATAATAATAATAATAATTATCATCATCTTCATCATCGTGATCAACAACAACAACATCATTATCAACAACAACAACAACAACAACAACAATATAAATAATAAATAACAATAACAATAACACAAATCAAAATAACCAAAAGAAAATCGATGCCAACAGCAACAATTATTGTCAAATCACCCTTTTCATGTCCTCATATTTTATAAAGAGTATCTGATCGCTGTCTCGTTGGTCCCAGAAGCTCTTCACGTGATCAAACCACGATCCATACAACACTGAAAATAATTTATCAAGAGTATGTATAATGATGATCGTCATTAAACACATGGATGGATACTCGCCTCACCAGATTTACGCAGTATACCATACACAGAGCTAAACCTATCACCATGACAACGCAAATATTAGTGACATCGGGATGTGGATGAAAACAAATATTCTTTTTGTTTATTCCTGGTAATATGCTTGCATACGAATAGCAATTACATTACTGGATTAAAGATAGTTATTCTAATAATCGTTTATGATTGTGTCCGATATCGAGTGATACACCTGAAATTAATAGTGAAATGCTACATCGTGCATTATGGCGATATTGAAGTAGGTCTTTGGTTTTACAGCACACAAAAAACGCCTAACAGTAATAATTCCAATGAAAATATTGTTCACAATGTGAGGGATATACAGCACAATACGTGCGCAGTATATGAATTTACTTACGCTGCCCTCTCATGTACAGTGTCATGAACTCTTGAAAGTTTCCCGTGTAGGGCCCCAGAAAACATGCAATCTTGTGATGGTAGTAGTACGAAACTGCGTTATCCTTCGGATTCCTTATTACGTATATAATCTGAAAATGTAAGGAATGCGCTGATATATATATATATATATATATATATATATATATAGAGAGAGAGAGAGAGAGAGAGAGAGAGAGAGAGAGAGAGAG
>NW_014585481.1:0-3698 GCF_000485595.1 Priapulus caudatus
TCTCTTTCTCGCTCTCTCTCTCTCTCTCGCTTTCGCCCTCTCTCTTTCCCTCCCCCTCTCTCACTCCCTCCTCTGGGGACCCCCTCTCTCTCTCCCTCTCGCTCCCTCCTCTCCCCCATCCCTCTCTCTCGTGTCTAAAGTGACAAGGGGAAATGCGCGCGGCGCTGAGAGAGCGAAACAAATGCTGTAATGGAAATCTCTCGGAAATATTATTGCCTCGCTAAAATTTGCTGCGAAAATTGCGTACGCGCTCTCTCTCTCACACTCACACACGTACGCACGCATACACACACACGCGCGCGCACGCACTCATATATACACACACACACACACACACACACACACACACACACACACAACACACACACACACACACACACACACACACACACACACACACACACACGAGGAGGGGACGGGGGGACGGGGAAGAGACGAGAGAGAGAGACGAGAGGAGAGAGAGAGAGAGAGAGAGAGAGAGAGAGGAGAGAGAGAGAGAGAGACAAGAGAGAAGACGAGAGAGAGAGGAGAGTAGTCGTTGAGATGGTGCTATGGTGGGTGTGGGGTCTGAGGGTGTGGTGAAGTGCGTGGGGGAGTCGAATGTGATTTGCTACTCGATAGGGAGATGTGGGGAAGGTGAGGAGGAGAGTGCAGCGATAATGTAGAGAGGTATGCAGAGGAGGAGGAGGAGAAGGTAGGAGCTGGCTAGGAGGAGAGAAGGAGCAGGTCTGAGGGCAGAAGAGAAGCAGGCTGAAGCAGCGAGGATGAGGGAGGAGGTAGGAGGAGAGGAGGAGGAGAGGCGAGGGGCGAAATTGAGCTTAGGCTGTTAGGCAGGAGCAGCTGGCTGAGCAGGAGGATGAGGAGGAGGAGGAGGCTGTAGCAAGGGAAGAGGAGGTAAGGTAAGAGGCATGAGGAGGGAGGAGGCTGATGCAGAGCGATGTAGGAGTATGCAGGAGTGAGAAGGAGGAGGAGAGGAGAGCAGAGGAGGAGAAGTGAGCAGGTGAGCAGCGTGAGAGATGAGGAGGTGTTAGGTCAGAGGCGGCTGAGGCAGGAGGAGGAGGAGTGCAGGAGGAGGTAGAAGAAAGGAGGCAGGAGAGCAGGCTGAGCAGCTGAAGGCAGGAGGGAGAAGAGATGAGTGAGGTAGAGTACTCGGAAGCATGAGAATTAGGAGGATGAGCCGAGAGAAGGAGGAGCAGGAGGAGGAGGAGTAGTAAGGAGCAGCTGAGGGCAGGAGGGGAGAGGGAGGAAGGAAAAGAATGAGGAGGAGGAGCTGAGCAGGAGGAGGAGGAGCAGGAGGATGAGGGAGAGGCAGGATGTAGGTATGGAGGAAGGAGGAAGAAAAGAGGAGGCATAGGAGGATGCTGGGATTGGTGACATGACTCCACTGCATACACACACTACGTATAGAGAATGTGTACATAACAACAAATCTGCCTAATAATATATATATTTATATTATTATATATAGTATATATATTATATATAATTATAGTATTATATATATATATTATTACATAAACACACAATCTGCAGGCCGTTCACGTTCTTCAGCACAGATTGCAAACATCATGATATTAGACACCACCACGGTTAGCGTGATGAAATGGAGTAGCAAGACTGCCTATTATTTACCTTGTAAGATGCGGCTGTATGTGCACGCCCAGCACGGCACGCCGGACAACACGCACAGTAGCACGTCGCGCAACACACGCGCAGAACACGATACCTCGCTCTGCAGCGCATCTGCTCCCTCTTCTCTTCACACACCATAACATATATAGATTTATATAGTAGATGCATTGATATTAATATATTTATAGTATATATATATATAGTATAATAATTATTCGTGCTGTGTGAGTGCATTCGTGCGTGTCACGGTCTGTGGTCGTGTCATACTCTGTATCTGTGCCTGTCACTGTTCGGTGTAGTGTTGATCAGTGCAGTGAGTCCTGGTGTGCAACTGAGGCGCTGTGTCCTGTGTGTGCGACTGTGAGGCGCATGTAGGCGGGCTCGATCTTTAACGTGCCGGGTGGTCCAATGCCAGCCATGACGCTCGCAACCTGAAACTGGTCGGGTTGGTGGCCCGCCTGACTACACATAAAATAAAGGCACACTGGCTAGTCGAACCGGCGGTTCTGGAATGAGAGACTGACTGAATGGGCTAACGAACGTTCCCGCGACATTCCATATCACACAGAGATCTTGGCGACACGTAGCACGCATGATTACGCAAGCTGATACCATCTGCTGAGTTGCCAGTTGTTGTACGTCTGTGTGTCCATATGCGGTGTCGCTTGTGCAGCGTGTGCGTGTTGTACGCGCAGCGTGTAGTGCTGTGTAGTACGGTGTGTGGTGTGCGTGTGCGGTTGCGCGCGGCGTTGTGTGTGGTGTGGTTGAACTGGAACAGATTCTGAGAATGTCAAATCGCAACAAGAAACAATGTGCTTTACCTTGGCTATCAAAACAGTAGTGCAACGCTTCACCATTCGGCTATCCATTCAAGTGTGGGTATTCGTTGCGCAATTTCATGTTCGTCCATTTTCTCCAGCAGTTCCAGACAAGATTGATTACAT
Organism: Priapulus caudatus; assembly: GCF_000485595.1. Lineage (NCBI taxonomy): Eukaryota > Metazoa > Priapulida > Priapulimorpha > Priapulimorphida > Priapulidae > Priapulus > Priapulus caudatus. Next base: position 2,577 of record NW_014585481.1, read on the forward strand.
ACCGAAGTGTTTTAAGATCTTGGTGGTGTAAGGGAGATAGCGGGTAGGAAGAGCGGAAAGGGTGTAGGCTGGCAGAGGTGTNATATATATATATATATATATATATATATATATATATATATAATATTCGTGCTTGTGTGAGTGCATTCGTGCGTACGTCTGTGCGTGCATCTGTGTACGCGTGCATGTCACTGTGCGAGTGTGTGCATGTGCGAGTGAGTCTGTGTGTGCGACTGTGCGTGTGTCTGTGTGTGCGACTGTGAGTGCGCATGTACGTGTTTGCGTGCATGTGCGAGTGCGTCTGTGCATGCGTGCGTGCACAGGTGTGTACGTATGTGCGCGTGCACGTGCTCTCGTGCGTGCGTCTGCGCTTGCATGCGTGCATGCGTGCGTGCTTGTATCTGCGCGCGAATGAGTGCTTGCGTGCGTGCGTGCGTGCGTGTGTGTGTGTGTGTATGGGGTGACTGCAACTTGCTGACTGAGATTGCTTTAACTGTATGTGTCAGCCCTGCTCTCCCACCGCTTACTTCTCTCTGTTCCCTAGTCATTTCTAGCGGCCCGACGCCCTGCCTAGTATTGTATAGTCTAATTACAATATATAGCAAGACCAATATATTGTCACGCATGCGAAAACTGCTTCCGACGGCGCGCCTGGCTATCCTCTATGGCGTTCTCTCTCTCTCTCTGAAGAGAGACAGAGAGAGAGACGAGAGAGAAGAGAGAGAGAGAGGAGAGAGCGGAAAACGAGGGAAGAAGAGAAAGAGAGAGACAGACCCAGCAGAGAGAGCGCGTTCAGCCGGAACGAGGCGGGGACCGAGACGAGAGCCAGAGGGAGAGAGAGAGAGACGAGAGAGAGAGGAAAGAAAGAGAGGCTGGGAGGAAGCAGAGCGAGCGAGAGAGAGAGCAGACGATGACGCAGACGAGAGAGACGACCGAGATGCCGAGAGAAGAGACTGACGAGAGAGACGAGAGAGAGAGCAGAGGGAAGAGGAGAGAGAGATGCGAGGGCGAGAGCGAGAGCGAGATGATGTGAGAGTAGAGCAGAGACGCAGCAGCAAGAGTGAGAGACGGAGAGGAGAGAGAGAGAGGGAGAGGATGCAGAGACCGACGAAGAGACTTGAG
>NW_014585482.1:0-512 GCF_000485595.1 Priapulus caudatus
AGAGAGAGAGAGAGAGAGAGAGAGAGAGGGCTCGCGCGCGCGAGAGAGAGAGTTCATTTACCTGTGAGATTCTTGTACTCGACTATGTAGTGTGACAGCGGGCTGTTGCCATCGTACGGTCGCTCCCACGATATCTGCACCGTACGGCTGCTGTGCCCGTTGATCTTAGCGTTGCGCGCGACCTCTGGCGTCTCTGTTCGCAAATAAAAACGAAGTAGGTTTAGCATGAGGATTGTTGGTCGCGCATAGACACAACGCGTGTGGACGTGTGCACGCATCCGCGTACACGCCCGCGCGCAGGCACGCGCATTGCACAGATATGCTTGCGTACATGCACGCACGCACTCATATCGTGCACGCAAGTTCATGCACTCGCACATACGCACGCACACAAGCGCGTGTAGTGAGGAAAGAGAAGAGCCCAGTGAAGACCGCGTAGTAAGAGAGAGGGAGAGAGAGAGAGAGAGAGAGGAGGTGCGGGAAGAAAGAAGAAACGAAAGGAAGGGAAGGAA
>NW_014585482.1:3470-3698 GCF_000485595.1 Priapulus caudatus
GAGAGAGAGAGAGAGAGAGAAAAATGGAGGTAGTTATGGAGAGGATATTGTGGTGAGTTGTTCGCATGGGGTAGATTACGTGATTTAAAGCAGCATGCTGCAGAAACCTGTCTGGACTATGGAAATTGATATTGTGCGAGAGCGTAGTTACAGACATAATAAAAACTCCGCGCGCGCGCGTGTGTGTGTGTGTGTGTGTTTGTGTGTGTGTGTGTGTGTGTGTGTGTG
>NW_014585483.1:0-1561 GCF_000485595.1 Priapulus caudatus
TTTTTGATTTAGTGATTTGACCTAATTAATATGCTAATTAGGCCGATTAAGCAAAATGCTACACATATGCAAATTAGCATCCGGCAGTTTGTGAGTCCTTATGACCTGTATATTGCATTTCCAACATAAAACCTTATAGTACTCAACATTTCTAGGTTCAATAAAGAAGACTTATGGGTGGCTAGTGGACTATTAGCTATGCTAATGTACATAAAAACGTCGCTCCGACGTCGGCCGCCGTTGACTGCCAAGATAATTTTTCTTCGGCCGTATACGTTTAAACTGGAGCCGGGCACGCTGACAGCACGTGTGCTTGGTAAATTCCGATCTATAATATTCACTTTGCTCGCAGCATCACGCCCTGGGATCCCCGCTATGCCGATATTAATGTACATGAAGATGGCGCTCGTGCGCCGGTCACCGTTGACTGCCAAGAGAGTTCAAACTAGACGCGGGCGGCGTGATTTTTTTTTCCTAGGTCAATCAAGAACATAGGGCTCTAGAGGCACTAGAGCCCTATGTTCTTGATTGACCTAGGAAAAAAAATCACGCTCGCGGGCGGGCCGACGGCACGTGTGCATAGTAAAATCTTATCTGCATGCTTCACTTTGCTCGCAGCATCGCGCCACGATCCCAGCTATGCTAATGTTCATGAAAAATGGGCTCCGACCTAGGTCGCCATTGACTGCCAAGATAATTTTCTGTCGCCCGTAGATTTGCCGCTCATGTGGCTCGGAATGCCACTGTAACATTTTATACTTACACCCAATGGCAAACCTCACGCTCTCTACATTGCGCATGCGCATGATGGGCATGGCTACGCGGGTGACGTGATTTCTTTTTCCTAGGTCAATCAAGAACATAGGGCTCTAGTGAGCGCTGCAATTGGTTGAGCTTGTTTCGTCGTTCAATGACGTCACAGTGTCGTCATATTCATAGGACATCTAAAATTCTAAATTCTAATTCCTAGGAAAAAAAATCACGCACCCGGGTGCATCGCACATTGTCATGGAGTTTTGAATTTTATCGCCCATGCGCAATGTATAAGGGGGTCGTTCGCCATAGGCGGGATGCATACCATGCTACATCGCGGCACGTAACTTCCTCCACGTTCACATCACCTCTCGTTCGTCACGGCAGCGTCTTCTCGCCTGATCATATCGCTTATTGGCTAGCTTCTATCAGGATGCGTTCTGCTTTATCTTAATGTACACGATAGATAGATGGTGCCACTATGTTATATCAGTTAGGAATACGTACGATACCATCAGCAGTAACATACATTCAAGAGTAGATAATGTGGAGATTTCGGGGGTGTGTAACTTACAGGAGTAGTAGACTAGATCAGGATGGATAGACTGAACTCACCGTATAGAGAGAATGACCATATATATACCATATGATAGTACCAAACACTATCTATGGTGTATAACCACATACGCAACGCATGTATGCAGGGGCGTCACAGCCTTAGGGCTGCGTAACAAAACGCAAGGCAAAAAGCCTAAAGGGCAAAATATAAGCCTAATATAATATAATATAATAAAATTTAGAGCGTCTA
>NW_014585483.1:2416-3698 GCF_000485595.1 Priapulus caudatus
TCATTTGTACACTAGTAACACGCAATAAAAGCTATATAACCGTACCGTTCACCGAATCTCACTGTGTTCTGTTCGTTTGGTGCTACCTGTTATCTGCTACGCGACATCACCGTCCTGCCTGTGACACCGGCGGGAGCGAACACTGAATCCCACTACTGGACACGCGTTACGAAACAACGTCTGTCGAACGTAGTCGGCCACCCCTAGGGCCACTACAATAATATAACTCTCTATACTCTTGATATCTACTCTTGATACATTCTAATACATACATACAAGAGCCCATTAACCCCATTGCATATTGCATAAGCAAGTATTGCATAGATATGTATACAACACATGTTATACACAACAAAGCATATGTGTTGTATATATCTATGCAGTCACTAAACGCGCGATAGGCGTGTTACTGTGTGATATGGTGCTAGGATTAACTAGAAGTACTCGATTTTTATTGCTTTATATCTCGGCATGGGAACATCGTAGAGACAAGCGGTTGATCTTATATTGGCTAGCTATGACTCCTGCATAATATTCCGGTAGAGAAGTATCAAAATAAGGTAGGTAAACTTTATTAATTTTGCTGAAATGACACCATGGTTTTTCTATTTCAGCGTTGTACGCTCTGGGGTTAATGGGCTCTTGATACATATTAAGCATACCATAAATTAATTAAAGCCAATTTGTTTTTATTTAATCCTTATATCATCCAAATAGATACACTGTGCATATACATACATATGGTACCATGTCCATATACATGGACCTAAGATCTCTTAATTATAGGCTAGTAGGTATAGTATAGTACTGCATTGCTTCTGGGTGTATAGAAATATGACGAGTACTGCTCTGATATGAAGAAATGCTATCGCAGTTATCAGTAGTAATTTATGCTATGTCGGGAGGGGATGAAGTAGGAGTTTTGCACACTACAGGCCAGGGCGCACTCCTAATTATAAACACAGGTCTACTGATAACAATTTATTACAGAAATATATGCTGAGATACCCCCTAACCATATTAAATGCATATTCGTCACAAAATATAACTTCTCTAGTGATATATTGCGCATGCGCTAACACACTAACGCACGAAGGGTCGTTGTCGTAACAGGTACTACAGATATGTACCCGAGGTAGTTTTAGGTTGTTTAGTATTATGTTTATATTTTTATATAATTAGGAGGTAGTTTTAGGTTGTTTAGTATTATGTTTATATTTTTATATGAGGTATGTTTAGGGTTAGGGTTAGGGTTAGGGTTAGTGTTAGGGTTAGGGTACAC
>NW_014585484.1:0-3697 GCF_000485595.1 Priapulus caudatus
TCTCTCTCTCTCTCTCTCTCTCTCACTCTCTCTCTCTCTTTCCCGCTCTCTCGCATTCTCTCTCGCTCTCTGCCGTGCATGCTATTTTCTGTCACTCCGTCACCAGCGGAAGGCATGAGAGGCTTTTAGTGTAATGTCGCCGTAGCCCGGCGAGGCGTGGCTGAACGCAAGCGAACGAGCTCCGGTGATTGTACGACAATTGGGCGGGTAAACTTTGCCGCCGAAGCGCCGGCACGGTTTCGGGCACTGCCAACACGGCGGAGCAGCGAAGGTCAGTATGAGGCATGCGCACTGCACTGTAGAGAGGGGGAGAGAGAGACGAGGGAGAGAGGTTCGGGTAGAGGAGTAGTGAGACGCGAGAGAGAGAGAGAGAGAGAGAGAGAGAAGAGAGAGGGAGAGAGGGAGCAGATAGAGAGTGGAAGAGAGAGAGAGGAAAGAGAGAGAGAGGCGAGAGAGAGAGAGCGAGAGGAGAGAGAGCGAGAGGAGAGAGAGAGAGGGAGAGAGACAGAGAGAGAGAGAGAAGGAGAGAGAACGAGAGAGAGAGAGAGAAGAGAGGAGAGCTGCGGCCCGCGAACGAGGGGTGAGCGCGCGCGAAAGAAAGAGAGAGACGAGAGAGAGAATGAGATGAAGAAGGAGCGCGAAAGCAGAGAGAGCGAGAGGGAAAGAAGGGAGATGGAAGGTGAGAGAGGGAGGAGGTGGTAATGAGCGAGAAAGAAGGAAAGAACGGCGATGACAAAATTAAGGGGAGGACGTGGTGTTGAGTTGAGAGCGAAGAGAGAGATGCGGAAGAGAGGGATAGGGACAAGGAGGAGACGGGAGGCTGAGAGCAGGGTAAGGTGGAGAAGGACAGATCAGAAAAGAGGAGCACTCACAAAACGCCAAAATTATACACGCGCGCATGCATAGTAGATTAATACACATGCATACATCGTGCATACTCCTCTTATACATGTGGGCAACAAACGTATTGTCCGCGCGCGGGGCACACACGGCGCACGCATGCACACAATTACGTGTGTACCACGCGGGGCATGCACGCGTGCGAACACATAACATTTATACACGCGGGCTGCGCTTGTACACGCCGACAATCCAGGAAGTGCTTTTTACAAATGCTACTTTGGACGCATTTAAGTGCAAAGCTAGTAGAGACCCTATCGCTACTGCGGTTAGCTGAGTGCCATTCGGCGAAGCAGTAAGAGGTTCGGTTTCGACAAATTTCACTGTTTCTAATTCTGCTGAACGCGCGCGGCCATGAAATTTGCCTTCGGCAACACAAGCCATGAATACCTGTCGACTCTTTATATGGCGTTTCTCGCGTACTCGCACTCCAAACGCCAGCCGCGAGCGATATGGGTCAATAATTTGATCTACGTCAAAACTAGTCCCGGCTAGGCCCGAATGAGTTCTTTAAAATGTGGACGAAACTAATCCTAGCTAGTACGTAATAGTCCCAACAAGTTACCGCCCCCCCTCTCGAATTCAGGTGGTCAGGCACGCTTCAAAAGCGTGCCTGCTTTATATCCCATATTAAAGCCGGTAAAGTTTGTGGGGTGTGTCTGCCACGCCTCCGATTTAGCCGCGGCGGTCTGGCCAGGCTTGGGCCGGACTAGTTGATGTAGGAGCCAATTTTGTTAGTCTGTATGGAGTAGCCTCAATCTATCATCATCATTATCATCCATCAATAGTCATCTCATCATCATCATCAGTAATCAGCTCATCATCATCAGCATCATCATCTCATCATCATCATCATATTCATCATCGTTCATCATCATTGCCATTTTTTTTTCTTTTTTTTTTCTCATCATCATCATTCATAATCAGCCATCATCATCAATCAGCATCATCATCACAATCATCATTCATCATCATCCATCATCATCGTCATCATCATTCATCATCATTCATCATCAATCATCATCATAATTCGTCGTCGTCATCGTCATCGCCATCGGTGTCAGTGTCACCTTGACGCTTTGTTATAAGGGTTGTCAGAATCGCGCCAGGCACGGATATGCGTATAACCAATACCGTCACTTGCTGGCCAGTGCGGCCCGTCCGCCAGGCCCCTGATAGCAAGCTGACCAAGCAGCCGTACACGGTCGCTGGCCTGTGACAAATTGAAGGCCGCGTGCATGCATGCCGCCGATAATTGCCTACTTAAATGCTTTTCGAGTCGGATATGCTTGTGGTCGGCCCTATGTGCTTGTGATTATACACGAGTTTTCTACCTGCTGTGCCATCCAGGTAAGTGTCTGAGCACCCAGGCATGTTCGTAAGCTAGTGTGAGCCATAATATATATATACATATATATAATATACATATATATAGTATCATATATATACATATATAGTATAATATATATATTATATAGATGACACACATCAGATGGCTAATAGCCTATGAGGTTTGGCCAGCAGGAGTAAACCGCGACGGGGTGGCATGTAACTACACAACAGCTTACCAGCCTCAAGCACACATGCACGCCTTGGCCACTGCTGTTGCTGCTGCTAATGCTGCTGCCCATACAGTTTCTACTGCTACTGTTGCTGCTGATCGCTGTTGCTGTCGCCTACTGTTGCTGCTGCTGTTAGCTGCTGCTACTACTGTTCTAATACTACTGTTGCGATGCTTGCTGTTGTGCTGTACTTACTGTTCTAATACTACTGTTGGTGCTGTTGTTGCTGCCCTGCCTGCCTACTGCTGCCTGCTGCTGCTCGCGCGATTGATAGATCCGCATGTTGCACAGGGGGAAGGCATGAAGTATGGGAGGAAGCCGTTTGCTACTGTGGTAAATAACCCCAGCAACATGCATACATCTAACGTATTCATTTTAGAGAATGCGCTGAGCCCCGTAGCTGCACATACACCTTCTCCTGCCAGACTAATGCTGGAAGCAGGCTATACTCTAATACACTGCTGCTCGCGTGCTGCTGCTGTTTGCTGCCTGCCTGGCTGCTGCCCTACTGCTGCTGACTGCTGCTGCCTGCTGCCTGCTGTTGTTTTGCTGCTGGCTTGCTACTGCCTGCTGGCTGCCGGCGGCTGCTGCTGTGCTGCTGCTGCGGTCTGCTGCTACTTTGCTGCGGCTGGTGCTGCTGGCTGCTGCCCTGCTGCTGTTGCTTGCTGCTGGCTGCTACTGCTGCGGCTGGCGCGCTGCTGCTGCTTAGCTTGCCTACTGCCTGCTGCTGCGGCGGCTGCTGCGCCTCGCTACTGCTGCTGCTGCTGGCTGCTGCTGCTGCGATGCTGCTGCTGGCTGCTATGCGTAATGCTTACTGTTACTACTGCTACGACTGCATGGTAGGTTAAAGTGCTTTCTTGGTGAAAAGCATCGCGCTCCTTAGGCAGCCGTAGCGTGGTTCGGTGTTCGGAGTTCGGCACGCGCCCGCAGCGCCGCGGGGTGGCGACGGCTGGATCGATGGTCGGGACCTAATGTTGCTGGTAATTGGCCACACGGGGAGTTACGGAGTTACGCTGCAACGGTGTGTGTGTGTGCGTCGCGAGGGGAGTGGAGTGGGAGAGGAGGTGGTGCAGAGCTAGTTACGGTCAAGTGAAGGATGCATACATGCAGGGCTGGCAGGGCCCGCGGCCAAACCGAATCTCGCCGCAGATCACTCCCTTTCTCTCCTTCATCCCTCTTCTTCTCCCCCTCACACCCTCTTTCTCCCCACCCCTCCCCCTCTCTCTCTCTCTCTC
>NW_014585485.1:0-3694 GCF_000485595.1 Priapulus caudatus
CACACACTAACACAGCAGCACATATAACACACATCACATACTAACACAGCAGCATCTATAACACACATCACACACTAACACAGCAGCACCTATAACACACATCACACACTAACACAGCAGCATCTATAACACACATCACACACTAACACAGCAGCATCTATAACACACATCACACACTAACACAGCAGCATCTATAACACACACATCCACCAGTAACACAGCATACATCTACTAAACACACATCACACACTAACCAGAGGCATCTCATAAACACACCATCAACGATAACACAGCAGCCTGATAAACACAATCACACGACTAACACCAGCAACATCTATACCCACATCACACACTAACACACAAGCACCATAATAACACAGATACACACACTAACAGCAGCAATCTAATAACACACATCACACACTAACACAGCAACATCTTATAACACACATCACAACTAGCGCATAGCAGCATCTATAACAAACATCACACTACTAGACACAGGCATATCATAACAATACATACTAACAAAGCAGCATCTATACACACTCACATACACACGCAGCCACATAAACACACATCACACACTAAACACAGCAGATTTAACACACATCAACAACACTAACACAGCAGCACTATACAACACATCGACAACATAAACATGCAGCATCTTTAACACATCATCACACACTAACACGAGCATTCTATAACACAACATCACACACAAACACAGCAGCACCCTCATAACAACACATCACACACTAAAACACTAGAACATCTATAGACACACAATCACACACTGCCAATAGAGATCATATAACACATCATTCCACACACTAACACAGCAAACATCTATAACACAGCATCACACACTAGCAAGGACCTAGTAACACACATCACCACACTGAACACAGCAGCATCCTATAACACCAGCATCACACATCTAAACACAGCAGATCATATAACACACATCCACACATAACCACAGCAGCCATTATTAGCACATCATCACACACTAACACCAGCAAAGCATCCATATAACAACATCACACACGTAACACAGCAGCATCTATTAACACACATCAACCTTAACACAGCAACATACTATAACACACATCACACACTAACACAGCAGATCCTAGTACACACGACATCACACACTAAACAAGCAGCAATCTAATAACACACATCACACATAACAACACTTAACACAAACATCACACACAAACACAGCAGTCTCATAGCACATCATCACAGAACTAACAACAGCAGCACTATAACACAACATCACACACTAACACGAGCAGCATCTTAACACACATCACACACTAATCACAGCAGCACCATATCAACACACAATCACACCACTAACAGCAGCAGATCTATAACAACACATCCAACACTAACACACAGCGAATGCCTATAACATCACCATCACACAAATAACACAGCAGCCACCTATAAACAATCACACACTTAACACGAGCACATCAGAATAACACATCAACACATTACACAGCAGCCCTATACACACATCACACACTAACACAGCGCATCATATAACACAATCCACACACATAACACAGCCAGCCATCTTATAACAACACATCAACTATAACAAGCCAGCATCATATAAACACATCAACACACTAACACAGCACCTATAACACAGCATCACACACTAACACGCAGCACTTAACACAATTAACACACTAACACCAGCAGCATCTATAAGAACACGAATCACACACTGTCACTGCAGCACTATAAGCCACATCACACACTAACCACAGAGACAATCTCCATAAACACATCAACACTTTAACACAGCCAGACTTATAACACACATACACTAACACAGCAGCATTATAACACACATCACACACTAACACGCACATCCTAGTAACACACATCAAACACTAACAGCAGACCACCATAACACACATCACACACATAACACAGCAGCATCTATAAACAACATCACACACTAACACAGCAGATCTATTAACATCTACATCACAGCACTAACACAGCAAGCATCATATTAAACCACATACACACACTAACACAGCCAGCAGCCATATAACACAATCATGACACAATTAACACCAGCAGCATCTGATAAACACACAATCCACAACATAACACAGCAGACTATACACAACAGATCACAACTAGCACTGCAGCACCTATAACCAAATCACACACCTAACAAGCGAGCATCTATAACACACATACACACCACATAACAACGAGCACCTTATAACAACATCACACACTAACATAGCGCATCATCTACACACATCACACACCAGCATGCAGACCTATAACACACATCAACATAACACAGCAGCATCAGTATAACTAACATCACCACACGTAGCAGCAGCATCCTTATAAACACATTACACACTAACAGCGATCGATATTAGCACAACATCAACCACAACACCGAGCACATCGTATTAACACAATCCACACACTAACACAGCACATCTACTAAACAAACATCACACACTAGACACAGCCAGCACCTATTAACACACATCACCACACTAACACAGCAGCATCCTCATAACAACAATCACACAACTAACACGAGCAGCAATCTATTAACACACATCACACACGTAACACCAAGCAGCATCTATAAACAACATCACACATAACACAAGCACACCGTATAACCACACAATCACACGACTAACACAAGCAGCATCTATATCAACAACATCACACACCTACACCAGCAGCCACCTAAATAAGCACACACATCACACACGTAACACAGCAGCACATACTAACACACATCACACACTAAACACAGCATCTATAACAACCATCAACACACTAACACAGCAAGCACAATACTAACACACATCACAACACCTAAACACAGCCAGCATCTAAACACACATCACACACATAACACAGTAGCATCTATTAACAACACATCACACACATCAACACAGCAGCACTACAACACACCATCACACACTAAACAAGCAGCAACCTATAAAACATACACACAACAGCCATCTATACACACATCAACACTGAACACAAGCAGACATCTATAACACACATTCACACACCTAACCAGCAGCACTAAACATACAGTACATCACACACTAGCACAGCAGCATCTATAACACACATCACACACAGTAATGAGCGTAGAGCATCACACCAGCTCCAATTAACGACGAAACCGTTTCAGCAGCAGCAGCAGTAGCAGCAGCAGCAGCAGACGCAGCAGCAGCAGCAACAGCGGTAGAAGCTGCAGCAGCAGCAGTAGCAGCAGCAGCAGCAGTAGCAGCAGCGTGCAGCAGTAGCAGCAGCAGCAGCAGCAGCAGCAGCAGACGCAGCAGCAGCNGAGAGAGAGAGAGAGAGAGAGAGAGAGAGAGAGAGAGAGAGAGAGAGAGAGAGAGAGAGAGAGAGAGAGAGACAGAGAGAAAAAGCTCTAAATCGTCCAACTTGACCAATATTCACGTTGACTAGCGTTTGCTATAACCCATAATGTTGTGAATTCAATTTCATCAATTTCATCAGTCGTTAAAAATAATTTCAGGAAATAAATATTGGACGCAAATTTACGCAGCTTGACATGTTCCGGGGAAATTAAATCTTGGAATATAAATCAGATCCAGCCAATTCTATTTGACATTCAAGAGCTAGTATTGCTACCTATATA
>NW_014585486.1:0-949 GCF_000485595.1 Priapulus caudatus
ACACACACACACACACACACACACACACACACACACACAGACGCGCACGCTCGCACACACCTACGCACATGGATACTCATACACACATGCACGCACACACGCACATGCACGCACGTGCACACATACACGCAGCACTCACACGCACACACTCGCACGCGCACGCGCTGACCCATACATGCCACACAAGAATCGTGTAAATGTGCTAAAGGTATATGAAATAAGCTCATGAAACAACGAATGCTAACGAAAGGCTTGAAACATACGAATATTGTGAAGCAAAAACTACGGCGAGCGATAGAGGCACGAAGAAAACACAGTGTTGAAAAGAATTGCTTCGAAAAAAGATGGCGAATAACAGTACCGAAGGATGAATGCAAATAACTATGATGAGCGACAGTAGATGGCGCCACTCTCCTGTCAATCAGAGTTGAAATATATGGCGTCGGTGCCGCGGCTAGGAACCATGGATCGATTTGAGGGACGGCAGAATTTAATCCTTTTGAAAAGAAACGGAACAATGAAAATACGACGAAATGAAACTGCACGAAACGTAACGAATGTTCGTCAAACACACAGGCGCGCGCACACGCACCTGTTGTGAGTACACATGTGTGAATGCGTGTAATAATATATATATATGAATGATAACAGAGGCATAACGATATTAACGTGTGACACAGTCGCAGAGAATCTGCGAGCAAAAATCGAAACTGAGCATGTGTCAGCGTGCAGCGTGATGCCTAGATTGTCCGCCATGATTCTCATAACGCATACATGGCGTTATAAAATAATATAAAGATATAATATAAGGCATTCTAGGGCATAGAGGGGGGCATACGTTATAGGAAAAAATTCTGACGCATCCGTGTCGGCACAGCCCGATAGGGCCTATGTAGACAGCTACTTATATATATATATATATATATATATATATATATATATATATATA
>NW_014585487.1:0-3693 GCF_000485595.1 Priapulus caudatus
AAAATTCAACATGGTGCCGTCCTTGCTGGAGTTGGAGATTATGATGGAATAACTGCATTGGACGGTGTTAGTTATACGCTAGAGACAATTTTAGAGAATGGATATACTGAACAAAATTCAGGGGATTCATACCGAGTTGTTGCTGATGGTACAGAGGATGGTCATCAAGCGGGTAATTTTGTCTGGTCTTCCATTACTTCGGCAACAGCTGTTACTGTAGAGACTACCAATACAAGTTCTCTAAATAATAATTATAGTATTTTTATTAGTTCAAGTGTTTGTAGTGACAATGGTGATGCGCCCGCCAGCTATCCTGAAGCATGCGCGGAGCTCATGCCATAGATGATGCCAATCTATTTAGATTGGTATTTAATTTGATTACCGCTGACACTGGCTTGCAGTACTCTGTGATGGCACCGATACCAAACCTTCAATTGCACGGTATGACAAGACACTGCATCGATTGCATCCCGCTACGGCTGGCTCCATAAGGACGATGAAGATGGCGTGACGCTTTCCTAGCATAAACACAAGGCGCGACTGTTGATATTCCCGTCACAGTCACAGGCAGTTCCGCGAGACATTAAAATTGCTTTGGCATTAGACTGGGATTTTTGGTAACCGGTACGTTTTTGATACAGTCCTGTGCAGAACATATATTGCTTACAGATTTTTCCGCTTAACGGCGTAGGGGTTCTACCTCAATGATTCAGTTGCCAAATTCCTGCCACTGCCCATTAACACAGCACCTACTTTTGCACGATTAATTGGGCCTACAGGCATGGCGGCTACAGGAGCTGATACCTCTTGGAGAAGTAGGAAGCATTTATTGCGTTAAGCATTCCACTTGCTGCAGCTCCTCCGTCCACATCTTCCTTATTATGCATGTCTGTGCCGACCCCGCTATTCCCGATACCGACAGCGATCGGTACAATGATCGCTGCTGATTATAGACGATGAACTAATGATGGGATATTGGATAGTGCTAGATATGTTCAATGCTTGTTTTTAATAATGCGTGTGAGATTCTCTGATGATACGATAGCTCCACTCGATAAGCTTGAAAGTTTAAACCAATGTTACCCTTACGCGTTTTAGGAAATACATATCATTGTAACACTGGCCTGCCAGGAGATGCCAATTCCATCAGAAATTTCTGACTATCTTCTGTTACAGCTTTAAATAGCAGGGGTGACCTATGCTTATTTTGAATACTCTAAGAAGGGGTTGTGTCAGGATGTTCTAGCCCATTATAGTATACAGTATATGGCGCTAATTGGTAAGTAATTTAGTAAACAATCTTCCCTATACAGAAACAGCGGACGCTTGCTGAAGATTGAAGAACAATGTACCGAGCCTACAGACATTCCAGACAGTGCGAAACGCTCTTGAAATATATTCAATAGTATATGCCTCTGAAAAAGACGTTTACCTGTTTTCCGTGATTGCAGGGTCTCCATTGCTTAGATGACATATTACCTATTGTACAAATATTTCGCCATTCAGACTTGTCCAGATTATCAAGATTTAAGTGCCGAATACATCCAGATTATTTAGACTTAACAGCGATGCGCGACTGGTGGCGATAGTTGACGCTAAAGTTGAAGCGGAAAGCGCTAGCGCAGGGTTGAGAATGTGTGCTCAGATTTAGTCAGCTCGTTACTGGACGTCCGGTAATACGGGGGCATCCTATTATCGGATCACAGACGCCGGTAAGTGATAATTTTAGGCAATACGCCGTGAATGTAGATCCCCTGAGTTCCATCGTTATGGTCTGGCACAGAATCCAGGGAACGTCAAGAAATATCGGTACCTCACAAGTACGGCCACCCTTAATAATTGTTCCTGATTACAAGTGTATGCCCAGTCCCTCATAGGCTCAACCCTGCCCACCTGATGGCAGGTTATGTTACAACGGCCTTTATCGGTATTGCAACCCATCTGTATTTGTCTCTTGGTATTCCAGACTGTGTGGTGCCAGCGTGACAGGCCTGATGTACCAGTCGCGCCGTGAGAAATGCAGATTATACGCACCGATGACTGGCGATCGGTTGCGTTCCGATCTGGACGTCCAGGCACGACGGCAGATGTAAACTATTTTCTGCGTGGCGGATATTACACGACTCTGGGAACGGCGCGCACCTTTGCATGCTGGATTCGACTTTTTGATCGGTCAACGGGTGTTCTTTGCTAGACCGCTCTGAGTCCATGCCAGTCGCTGACCAGTCACCGGGGGGCCGACTCCGTCGGTGCATTTGACCTTTTCTTGGTAAGCGAACCACTGTGACGGCATGGGCAGCCACCTACGTCCCGCTGCCGTTTCACCTCCGATACGACGTTGTGACCGGTCAGCACCCGCGTCATCAGCCAAGCGATCCCGTGAGGTCGAGATTATGCATTGACCATTGTTGCAAGAGGTTATTCGGTTTCTCGGTAATTCCGTGTTTCTCGTGTCTACCTCGATTACCAACGCTCGAGGCGTGAATTGATGTCACTTGTAAACAGCATTACTAACTTGCCGTGTTCGTCTTAATGGCGAACCACCTCAGTGGTGGCTACACCTGACCCAGTTTGTTATCAGGCGCGCAACCGATGCAAATGGCGTGATTATCAGCTTCAACAAGTTACTAGCCAGGTTAATGGACCAAGTTCCCTACTGAAGCCTCAAGGGAAACCGTGCCTGGTTTACCGCAAGCTGTTGATATATCTAATCAAAGCGGCTCGTGACCCTGCCGGCGCCAGTATCGCTCCGACCACCGATAACGTTCCTTCGCCTCCTTCACTCTCAGTAACGTCAATGTCAGCGGGCTGGATTTTCGCGACCGCTTTAGTGAACGATCCCGCCTTCACGGCCGAGACCATACCGGCCAATTCAGTACTGGCCGGTAACGTTCGTTTTTATTAGCGCATACCTTTTACACCGAGCAGCAGCTCTGGCACAGTGAGTTTCACAACCGCTAGCAGTACACCCGTCACCGCAGGATGGACGAGTGCACTGTATCAGGATACAAACTGTAACGGTATTCTAGATGGAACAGAAGCCAGTACACTCATCGCCAGTAGTTTCGCCACCACCGCAGCGGCATCGATCTGTTTAATCAATAAAGTCTATGCGCCCAATAACGTCGTGGGAGGTGAAACCTACAGTAATGTCATCACTGCCGACTTTGACTTTGGTAATGCGATCGCAGGAAGCACCACGCTCAGCGTCACGGATCTCACCAAAGCCGCCGCCACTGCACCGGTCACGGCTCCGGAACCTGTCGGTGGAACGTCCAGACTAGAATTACGCAAAACAGTGGAATTCTCACACAAGGAACGGCTATGAATACGTGAAAACACAGAATTCAAAGCCATAACCGGGAAGAATACAACTAAAATACCGCGTGTATTATCAAAACACAGGAACCGCAGGACTCACCGATTTAGTCGTGAATGATACGGTTCCGGAGTTTACCCAGCTAGTAGGCTCGCCTATCTGTGAAGCACCGCTACCTGCCACCTTAACCCTGTGCACATGGAGCGTGAGTGGTGATGCAGTGAGCTGGTTGTTCCCCGAGAGCGATGATTCCTTGCAGCCTGGCGCCTCAGGTGTCCTTAGCTTTGAAGTACAGGTAGAATAGAATCTCGGCAGCCTGTGTTGACTTCTATTTTACGTCCTCAAAACGATGCTGCTCCTTGCTTTCTAGCGGG
>NW_014585488.1:0-2225 GCF_000485595.1 Priapulus caudatus
AAGACTATGAAGGTGAGGATATTATAATACAACTCTTGTCTGATTAAGAAGATGACTAATGAATGATAGGAAAAGTATATGCGGTAGCTCCGTTTTCAACAGCTACCTGCGGCCTGTTGATACGCCGCCTGAGTGGTTCTTAGTGGACTGTAAATAACTGTTCATATCCACAAGCGAGCCGTTACATTTCATCGTAGAATTAAGCTCTTCTTTTAAAGCTCAGCAGCGTTGCGCAGTGTCTGTCCATACACTGTTAGATTTCATGTACACTAAAGTTACATAGATTGCGTTTCTGAAGAATGAAGCAATATTTGATGCAGTGATACGTACGTGTTCCTGAGACGTACGTCCACGACAATGTATCGACCACTGACCGGGGGGAGGGGGCTAAGCGCAGGGGTAGTGTGAAGGGTGCGCGGGGGAGGTGGTGCGGGCGGGCGGGTGTGATCATTGTGTAACTAGGTAAGTCGTGCTGAGCGTGGGCGTGGTGACGTGATGGTGCTTGTGTGAGCGAGAAGGGGGTCGTGTGAGCGGCGTGTGGGGAGTGTCCACGGCCCGCCTGCCTTTGTGGGCGGACTGGGGGAGGCGGGGGCGGTGGCAGTACGGTGGCAGTGTTTGTCCACGATACATGTAGGTTATGGTATATATGTCATAGATATACTATGTACAGTACATTATATATTTGTCATCCATAATAATAAATTTGAATGAGTGTCGTTTCTGTTTTGTTACTGCATAACTTTTAGGCGTTTGCACAAGATCCGGCTGAAATTTTTCGTGCCTCATTTCCTATCGCATGTAGGTTCGATTCTAACACTTATGCTTTGTTTGTTATTTATTGGGTTAAAATGTTAAAAAAACAGTATTAGATAAATCATAATTGAAAAAGTATTCTTCGAAAACATACACGATTCAAGTTCACTTCCGCTAGGTGCACTGGCTGTAGACTTAACAAAGCACGCACTCACAGGCTAAAGGATACAGTAGTCCTGTCACGGAACCTTGCAGGTGATTTCGCTCAGGGCACACGCCGGCTGGCTTTGGAATCAATGTCCTCCCGCCACCTGCACGCTCGGCACTCAGCGCCATATCTTATCATCTATCTATCTATCTATCTATCTATCTTAGTCTATCTATCTATTTCATCCATTCATCAAGTGTAAACCTGTGACCCTTTGACCTTAACTTGAATATCGAGCAGACAGACAGACAGAACAGACACACACAAGCGGACACACCACACACACATCAGGGTCGTGCCGTCACACACACACACACACGAGCGCATACACACACTCTCTGTGTGTATCTCTCTCGCGCAATTTTTATCTCTTTCTCGGGCGCTATATATATACACATACGTATATATATATATATGTATATATATATATATATATAATATATATACTCGCCTTTTCCGTTGTTTTCCCTTGCTCACTTCCTTACGCCCCTCTCGCGGATAGTATCGCCTACGACCAGTCAAGCATGGAGAAACTTTTGCAGGTAAATAGCCGTATTTAAGCCGAAACTTTTTCAACCCCCAAGGCGTAAAACTTACGCCTATAATACACGCGCATGCGTGCGTGCAACCACACCCGCGTGTGCGCGCCCGGTCACGGGTGTGTATGTGTGTTTTTGTGGCTGTAAAAACGTGTATAATAGCCGTAAATCCACTTTTTGTGATTTGGGGGGGGGTGAAAAAGTTGAGGCTGAAATCCTGCCATCTGACTGGCAAACTTTTCACCGTGCAACTGATGCCGTGGGCAATACTATCCACGAGAGGGGGAGGAAAATACTGAAGGAAAGGGAGTGAAAGGGGAGGAGGAAGGAAAGAGGAGAGAAAGGAAGGAGGGACGGAGGGAAGGAGGAATGCATACAAAGATGTGCATACGCATGTGCAGTACACACGCGAAGACAACCGCACGTACGTCACAAACGGCAGACAGACAGGCACGGATGCACATATTCCTTCTTTTATAGTTACTTCTCTCGACTTCTCGTTTACCTTCTCCCTTTCCGTGACTCTCACCCCTCCCCATCTCTCTCTCTCTCTCTCTCTCTCTCTGTCTCTCCCTCTCTCTGTCTCTCTCTCTCGCAATATTTCTCTTCACACACGCACGCACGCAGGCAGGCAGGCACGCAGGCAGGCACACCCGCACGCAGGCAGGCACGCACGCACGCAGGCAGGCACGCAGGCACGCATACATACATACACTCTCGTCTGT
>NW_014585488.1:3392-3692 GCF_000485595.1 Priapulus caudatus
CACACACACACACACACACGCACTCTCTCTCTCTCTCTATCTCTCTGGCTCGTAATTTTTCTTCACGCATGCACGCACGCACGCACGCACGCACATACATACACACTCTCTCTCTCTCTCACTCTCTCTGTATCTCTCTCTCGCAATGTTTCTCTCTTTCTCGGGCGCTATATATATACACATATGTATATATATACATATGAGATATTTATATATATATATATATACATATGAGATATATATATATAATTATATATATATATATATATATACTCGTCCTTTTCCGTTTCGTTTCCTTCG
>NW_014585489.1:0-1245 GCF_000485595.1 Priapulus caudatus
TGAGTGACGTCACTCATCATTTTCATCCTTGGCCTCTCCTAAGAGGTGGTCGATTGGGAGTTTTGGCTCCCGTCCAAAGAAGAGGAAATAGGGGGAGAACCCGGTGGTAGCGTGAGGTGTGCAGTTGTAGGCATATACCAAGCCTGACAGGTATTCTGTCCACCACATCTTCTTTCGGGGCTCGAGTGTCCTCAACAAGTCATGCATTGTCCGGTTAAATCGTTCGCACTGTCCATTTCTTTCAGGATGGTAAGGAGTTGTGCGACTTTTGGACACGCCATATAACGTGCATAGCTCCCGAACGATTTGGCTTTCAAAATTACGTCCCTGCCCAGCTAACACATAACGTTTTCGCAACGTTTTTGAATGGTTATTTTATGGTTTGGTATGAATGAAACGTTTACCAAACGTTCGTAAAACGTTTCTAATAAAGTTATGTTTATGTTATTTAAAAAACGTTTTCTAAAAACGTTCTATTACGGTTAGTAAAACGTTTATAATAAGGTTATATTTAAGTTATTAAAAAACGTTTGCCAAAATCGTTTTGTTGAAGTTCACTAAACGTTGATAGTAACGTTACATGTCGGTTCTTAACAAACGTTTGCCAAAAACTTGTTATAAACCACTACGTAACATTTACAATAAGGTTGTGAAATGGTTCCCTAAAAACGTTGAAAACCAACGTTTATTTACTGTTTGCATTACCAAGCCTATGTTTAGGTTCCTGACAAACGATTTACTATAACTACATTTTATTCACATTCACGCGGGCGCGCACACATATGTAAGCATGCACGCACACACGCACGCATGCACATCCGTGCACACGCACGCACACCCACACGGCCACACATATATACAGGCGCACACACACGTGCGCGCGCACACACGCACACACACACGCACGCACGCACACACGCGCGCGCGCAACATGTATTATGTTCGTCGTACCCCAAGGTGCGGCTGTCATAGTGAACCACGCTCTGATAGTGAACCATGACGGTGAACAATGGGGTTAGCCGCTAGCTTTGTCAGCAGGTGGCGCAGCGGGAGTTAGAGGTGTTACACAACGATTGCGCAATCAACCGGTCAGTTGGAAAGATACAGGAATCACGAATAGCCGATCGTATCGTCATAGCGATATAACCAAGTTAAAATGCCTTTGTAAAGTCTGCAGCGATCACTTAGGAGAGGCTGACAGTATACTAGCACACTTTTAAGTAAGTGTAATATCGAAAATAGCTT
>NW_014585489.1:2009-3687 GCF_000485595.1 Priapulus caudatus
AAGCTATTTTCGATATTACACTTACTTAAAAGTGTGCTAGTATACTGTCAGCCTCTCCTAAGTGATCGCTGCAGACTTTACAAAGGCATTTTAACTTGGTTATATCGCTATGACGATACGATCGGCTATTCGTGATGTGCCAATTTGTCTCTCACGCCCGGGTTGGCCCTTTAAACATCTCATCATCTGTGTAAATGTATATTACCCTGTCATGAATGTATATTATTATGTTTTAATTTTCACTGTTAACTTTTTTACCTCTGTTTGATATCGGTCCAAGAGCTTTTGAGCTCATGTTTGTAATTTTTATCTCATACCGATGAAAATAAAGTTTATCTTATCTTATCTTATCTTATCTTATTGAGATTAGCTCTCGAGTGCTATAGCCCGACCAGGCTGTGCGACGGATTGTCTATACAATCGGTATTCTATCTATACGATTGGTATTCTAACCCTAGCAATACCGTTTCTTGGAGCTATCGAGTGCTATAGCCCTTCGTTGCCACCACGCATTTTTTTAATAATATATTTTCTTTAACGTTTTCTTCAATATGTCTTATTTTTAGACGAAAGAAAGAGACTCAAGGTTGACGCTGTAATGTGCATGTAAACACGCCGTCAATGCTCAAAGGAAAATCCCAACTTAATGCAGAGACAGTTGTTAGCAAAGATCGTATAGTGCCAAAATCACGATGGATTTCGACAAAAAAGAATGTTTTCTCACCTTTCCGTATTCTTGGGGAACCTGAAGAAAGACAGGTCGGGCTTACACTGACGATTCAATTTACAGCAGAACAGTAAGCTGAGCTGACAGCACACGGCAGACAGTAGCAGATACAGCAGCATCCGGGAACTTCGTGTGAACTTGCTTCCTAAAATGGCGGTTGTGGCGACCCATGACCTACTACGCTATGATTGGAGAGTGGTTTATCTTGTGCCTTTGGCACTATACGATCTTTGGTTGTTAGTCTAATAAGTCGCTGTAATAGTAGGAACTATACTTACTATGCGCATGCACATTATATATAATCTAGTACCTTATTGTTAGGTCAACGCGGATTGATATCGCGCTCTCTTGTTCGCCAGTTCGTGTGCTTGCTTTAGGTAGCAGAACATGTACCAGCTCCAGCAATAAAATACCTTTATGAGTTACATCACTTTTCGTCAATACATAACATGGTGGCAGCGGCGAAGGAATGATGTTCGTGAAGCATCAGAAAAGAGAAACTGTTAGGATTAGTGCTGAACGTTTGCTGGGCAGGCGTGTATGCGTCGAGGAAAAGTTCGCCCGGCTGCATACCGCTGCTGCTGCAGACGCCATGGAGGAAACAGCATGTGTGTCTACAGCATGTGTGTCTACACAGGCGCGTAGCTAGGATTTTATTTTAGGGGAGGCGGCAATGAGAACGTGAAGTGTGCGAATCAGGGGCGTAAATCCGTACCGAGGAGTGGGGGGGATGATCGGCGATAGCCATCACATACTAGCACGAGCACAAGCCCACAATAATTTACGCACACGCGCGCGATCGCGCACGCACGAACATACACACACACACACACACACACACACACACACACACACACACACACACACACACACACACACACACACACACACACACACACACACACACACACACACACACACACATACACACACAAACGAACAAACAACAAA
>NW_014585490.1:0-502 GCF_000485595.1 Priapulus caudatus
GCTCGCTCTCTCTCTCTCTCTCTCTCTCTCTCTCTCTCTCTCTCTCTCTCTCTCTCGTCACCCGAGTTGGCGCGTAAATACTCACTGCCGTCTGCGAATTCGCCCGCAAAACCCTCATATCGCAATGCGACCCCCGACGCGGACAGAACAACCCGCCCATCATCGGCTTATGTGAGGCAGACGATGATATCTGTCGGCGAGCACGCGCCGTTCATTAGACTTCGACGAGCAATAATGCCGTCGCTTGTCCTCCTCGCCGATAATTAGCATGCAACGCTAGTCGCGAGGCTGACAATGGCGACATCGCCACGCTTGTCGCCCACGCCGCGATGACGTCATCGTCCGCAACGTCGTCAACAGTGTGGGTGTCTGTGTGTGTGTGTGTGTGTGTGTGTGTGTGTGTGTGTGTGTGTGTGTGTGTGTGTGTGGTGGTGGTGGTGGTGGTGTCGTGTCGTGTGTGTGTCGTGTGTGTGTTGTTGTGTGTGTGTGTGTGTGTGTGTGT
>NW_014585490.1:1527-3685 GCF_000485595.1 Priapulus caudatus
CACACACACACACACACACACACACACACACACACACACACACACACACACACACACACACACACACACACACACACACACACACACACACACACACACACACACACACACACACACACACACACACTCACACACACTCATGCATGCATGCACACACACTCACACGCACTTGAGCGCACTCACGCACGCAGGCAGGCAAACGCACACACAAACGCATTACTATTACATTACTCATTCGACGAAATCGCGAGATTGCAACGAGTAACTTTCAAGTGGTCGAGCGGTACTAGAAATCAAAATCTTATCCGTTTTTGGATCCATAACTCGAAGCATATCACTGTTCATTGTGTTCATAGAAATAGATGGAAAAACGAAGTGGATGAAGTTAGGAAGCTAGGTCGGTTTCCTCTGCCTATCAACCACCGTATCTCCCAAAGCCTGAACATCTATCGTCGTATCTGCTTCCTGCAAATCGCACTGGAAACTCCTTTTAACAAACACTTTTAGCAAACACTTTAAACGTCAGAATATGTTCCCATAAAAAGATTCGTCGAAATTCCTAAATAAATTTGAACGTTTTTATAAAGACAAACACTACAAATATTTGGATTGTCAACAATGGAACGCTCTATGTTCTTATCACTGCGCTAAGTTTGAAAAATTGATGTACGTAGTTTATCCAGACTAAATTACAGCATCCGAGCATTTCTCAGCCGCTAACTGTTAATTATTAATTAAGTTTTCTGAGCGACCATCTAACACTGCAATGTTTTAGCAAAGATAAATCGTATGTTAAAAACCTGTATGGTTGTTTTTAAAACTCTTACGCAGCCTGTTTCGCGCCGACAACTCACTGAACTGCAACATGTGTTATTTCCACACAGGATTGGATATCCTTAATGGCCACAAAACACTTTCTTCTTCTCCCTTATTAGTCGTGCTTTCTGCATTATTCATTCTTGCTCGCGAATTTTACGACCAATTACCAGCTTTTCGGTACGGGGGTTTCTAGTTAGATGCTGACAACTCGTAATACATTTCATTGGCGTTAATATACGCGGCTGGGATGCGAAGTATTAAGTTAAACACTCTGTCCATCTGCATCCTTTGTGTCGAACACGTGCCTGTCGTCTGCTAATGCTTGCTGTGTTTTGACTAACGAGAGAGACAGGCAGACAGAGAGAGAGAGAGAGAGACCAGGAGTGAGGGAGAGCAAAAAATAGAGCGATAGAGATAGGTGGGTGAGCGTAAGACAAACAGAGAGACGAAGAGAGAGAGAGACGGAGAAAGAAAGGGACAGTGAGAAAGTGAAAGAACGCGAGAGAGGTGCAGGAGGATGGGGAGAGGTGTGGAAGGATGGAGAGAGGTACGGGAGGATGGGGAGAGGTGCGGGAGTATGGGGAGAGGTGTGGGAGGATGGGGAGAGGTGTGGGAGGATGGGGAGAGGTGCGGGGGATGGGGGAGAGGTGTGGGAGGATGGGGAGAGGTGTGGGAGGATGGGGAGAGGTGTGGGATGATGAAGAGAGGTGTTGGGAGGATGGGGAGAAGTGTGGGAGGATGGGGAGAGGTATGGGAGGATGGGGAGAGGTGTGGGAAGATGGGGAGAGGTGAGGAAGGATAGTGAACGCACGGGAGAATGGGAAAAAACAGTAGGATGAGCTCCGATAAGGCCTATCGGAGGATGGGGGAAAGGCCTAGGAGGATGGGGGAGAGGCC
Source organism: Priapulus caudatus (assembly GCF_000485595.1). Classification (NCBI taxonomy): domain Eukaryota; kingdom Metazoa; phylum Priapulida; class Priapulimorpha; order Priapulimorphida; family Priapulidae; genus Priapulus; species Priapulus caudatus. Next base: position 3,244 of record NW_014585490.1, read on the forward strand.
TAGGAGGATAGGAAGAGGCCTGGGAGGATGGGGGCGAGGCCTAGAAGGATGGGTGAGAGGCCTAGGAGGATGGAGGAGAGCCCTATGAGGATGGGGGAGAGGCCTAGGAGGATGGGGGAGAGGCCTAGGAGGATGGGGGAAGGCCTAAGACGATGGGGAGAGGCCTAGGAGGATGGGGGAGAGGCCTAGGAGGATGGGGGAGAGGCCTAGGAGGATGGGGAAAGGCCTAGGAGGACGGGGAAGAGGCCTAAGAGGATGGGGGAGAAGCCTAGGAGGATGGGAGAGAGGCCTAGGAGGACTGGGGAGAGGCTAGTAGGAGGAGTCGGGGAGAGGCCTAGGAGGAGTGGGGAGAGGCCTAGGAGGATGGGGGAGAGGCCTAGGAGGATGGGGGAGAGGCCTAGGAGGATGGGGGAAAGGCCTAGGAGGACGGGGAAGAGGCCTA
>NW_014585491.1:0-1436 GCF_000485595.1 Priapulus caudatus
CGTGTGGCAGTCCGCTATTGCATTAGTTTCGTTCGCTATCGCCTAACCAACATGGGACAGACTACGCCGTGTGGCAGTCCGCTATTGCATTCGTTTCGTTCGCTATCGCCTAACCTATTCTCGTGGCACGCATCACGCTATAAGCAGCAGCTGATGTGTCCAGCCGGGCCCAGCAGGTAGCTTGTAATGTGAACCCCCCCCCCCCGCCCCTCCGTCCCTCTCCATCTCGCCCTCATGACTCCTCCTCATCAACCTTCTCCTCCTCCTCCTCCTCCTCCTCCTCCTCCTCCTCCTATCTACCAACATCGCCCAGCAGGGTACCGTGTAATGTAACCCGTAAGGTAATAAGNGAAGGGGTAAAAACCACACAGCCCCGATTGCGGGGTGGGGGAGAGGGTAAAAGTCATACAGTCCCGATGACGGAGGAAGGGAGGGAGTAGTGGAGCAGGACAAGCAGCCGATAGAAGAGGAGTAGGAAGGAGAGCGGGAGAGGAGCGGGGAGATGGAAGTGGGGGGAGCAGGAAGGAGAGCGGGGAGAGGGAAGTGGGGAAGTCGGAAGGAGAGCGGGGAGAGGGAAGTGGGGAGTCGGAAGGAGAGCGGGGAGATGGAAGTGGGGGAGTCGGAAGGAGAGCGGGGAGAGGAGGGAAGTGGGGAGTATGGGGGAAGTAGTGTAGATGGAGAGGGCACCGCGCCATGCCGGTCACAACAACGATTGATTTTTTACAGAGCGGACCTGGAACTGTAGAAAAACTTCTACAAATCTTTCACCAAAGCTCCCCTCTCCTCCACCCGGCTGCCGCCCATTCCCACCGGCCACCCACGCACCCTCAGCGCTTCCGGTCGCCACTGCGACATCAACAGGCAATATGGAGCGTTTGTTTCAATCAAAATATAATGCTAAAGTAAATACGAAGATCTAATTTACTAGACCCAATCAAAGTCTAAATGTTCTGCTACTCTCTTTCAAACGATCAGACCCTAATTATTGCCGACAATTTCCCGTAAATGTTCGTCCAAATCTCAACGTGGGCAACAGCCACCTGGGCTGGCCGCACGCTAGCTGCTGCACACTGACACATAAAAGCTTCCACACGAATCACGAAACACATCGGCGATCAAATGCAACTGCGGGCGGGATTCCATCTACCCAGTAACAACACGCGAGGTCACCTTGTCCAGTAAACCTCTCCTAACCAACAGCGAACACACTACGTCGCGAGAGAGTCCGCTATAGCCTACGTTTCATTCGCTATCGCCTAACCAACATGTAATGGTAATGGGATACACCCACCACATCGTGAGGCAGTTCGCTATTCAGTATTGAATGCGTTTTTTTCGCTATCGCCTAACCAACATGGGACAGACTACATCGTGTGGCAGTCCGCTATTGCATTCGTTTCATTCGCTATCGCCTAACCAACACGGGACAGACTACA
>NW_014585491.1:2551-3684 GCF_000485595.1 Priapulus caudatus
GGCGAATGAGGAATTTACTAAAGATCGACTTGCGATCACTCACACACGCACTCACACACGCACGCACACACGCACGCACACGTACGCACGCAGACCCGCACACACGCACGCACACGTACACACGCAGACCCGCACGCACGCACACGCACACACGGCGAGAGAGGGGGAGAAAGAGAGAACGCAGACAGAGAGAACGCAGAAAGAGAGACAGAAAGAAAGAGAGAGCGCGAGAGAAAAAGAGAGCGAACGAGAGAGATAGAGAAAACGAGAAAAACGAGAGGTAACAAGCGAAAAAGAGTGAGAGAGAGAAAGAGGGTAAGAGAGAGCGAGAGAGAGAGAGAGAAAGAGAGAGAGAGAGAGCGCGCGCGAGAAACGAAAGGAAGCGAGAGAAAAAGAGAGTAAGAGAGAAAGAGAGAAAGTTACTGCCTGGTTACACCTAATTTAACAGCAGTCCATCGGCCGCATATAGCATCACACGCGCTCGCAGGGCGCGTAGCACACACACACACACTGTTCCCTACATACTCCTACACTCCTGCCTTGTAGTACTCCGAGGTTGCACGCACTTCTAGAACATGAAAGGCAGCGCACATAACGCAGAAAGGGTTATGTCCAAGGCAGCCAGCCAGCCGTCCCCCAATTCCAGTCCCATGCCAGGCATCCACCCACCTCTACCACCCACTCAACCACCTCTACCACCCACCCAACCACCTCTACCACTCACTCAACCACCTCTACCACCCACTCAACCACCTCTACCACCCACTCAACCACCTCTACCACCCACTCAACCACCTCTACCACCCACCCAACCACCTCTACCACCCACCCAACCACCTCTACCACCCACCCAACTACCCTACCACTCAGCCAACCATTGCTACCATCCGCCTATCCACCACTCCCATCCAACCACCCACCGCCCACCCAACCAGCGCCTTCATACACCCACCCACCGCTTCTACCCACGGCAGTACGGGTCAGTGGATTACCCCTTCTCCGTTCTCCCGGTGAGAGAGAGAGCGAGGGAGTGAGAGAGAGAACGAAAGAGAGAGCGCGCGGGAGAGAGACAGACAGACTGATAAAGCGCGCGCGCGCGCGAGAGAGAGAGAGAGAGAGAGAGAGAGAGAGAG
>NW_014585492.1:2671-3682 GCF_000485595.1 Priapulus caudatus
TCTCCTCTCTCTCTCTCTCTCTCTCTCTACTCCTCTCTCTCTCTCTCTCTCTCTCTCTCTCGCTCTCTCTCTCTCTCTCGTTTACAAGTTTCTCTCCAGCGTGCAACAAAAACGCGCGACGCGCGTGCGCATGCGCCAACCCGCCCGCACGCCAAAACTTCCCTGCACCGCACAGTGAAAATAAACCTATACGCCGCTCGCGCATGTCCCGCGTGGGGTGCGGTGGGATGGGGGTTGGGGGAGATCGAGGTTGATACCTAACACGGGGGTTACATAGATACATACATACAAGTCCGTACATCACTCGAGAAACTAGAACCGGAACATCTAGGATATGGAACTGTCCGCCTGCCTTTTACGAGAGCCGGGATAAAAGAAGTTTCGAACTCGAAAATTCGAACCAAGTCCGCCCCGTCCGCCTGCCTTTTACGAGAGCCGGGATAAAAGAAGTTTCGAACTCGAAAATTCGAACCAAGTCCGCCCGCTCNATATATATATATATATATATATATATTAAGAGCTCATAACAGAGATCTCTATTATGGGCTCTTGATATATATGGAGTTTACCGTACAGCTTAAATGGGAAACCTTACATATATGACGCACGCAGTTTTGCTTCGCATGATTCATAATGGTTGTATGTCTCCTCGTATTGTGACGTGAGCTATCCGCGTACTAAACATTGTCCTCTCGTGTGCGTATACATGAGTCTTGCAACAAAGGCAGAATGCAAGGGCAACACTTCTACCCTCTCAGCCATCCCGACTACAGACACTAAGCGCTAAGTGCTGTCGTAGGAGAGACGTTTATTGCTGTGCGTGGCTAGAAGCGCTTTGATGATCATGAGTGTCTTACAGTTCTCTTCATTTCTTTCTCTCTCTCTTTCCCCCTTCTCTCTCTTTTCCTGTCTCTCCCTCTATTTATCATTTCCAGTCTCTCCCCCTCTCTCCCTCTCGCTCTCTCCTTCTATCCACACTTCTCTCTCTCTCTCTCTCTCTCTCTCTCTCTC
>NW_014585493.1:0-1115 GCF_000485595.1 Priapulus caudatus
CTCTCTCTCTCTCTCTCTCTCCCTCTCTCTCTCTCCCCGCTCTCTCTCTCTCACACACGCGCACACACACACGCACACACACACGCACACACACACACACGCACACACACACACACATACAACACCTACGCACACACGCGTGCAGACGCAGGCATTAACGCACGCACAACGAACGCACGAACACACGCACGCTCGCTCGCACGCACGCATGCACGCACACACGCACGCACATCGCAAGAACACACGCACGCACGCACGCACGCACGCATGCACGCACCTGCTCGACTATCCGACTCCCGGTGATCATGACGCGCAGAAAGAGTATCGTGCGGAACAGCAAGAAGACGGCGAGCTGTGCGCATTGGACGAAACTCGTGATGTAGACGAAGACGACCGTTTACGTCGCCAGCACGAGGTAGACGAGATTGTAGGCGACCGTCGCGAACACCAGGGGCGACACGAGCGCGTTCGTCGCCGCCGCGACGCAACCTAGCGCCCAGTGCTCGCGTCGCAGCGCCGCCAGGTGGCGCTTCCAGCCGCGCACGACGTCGGCGGTCACCTCGAAGAGGGTGACGAGGAGGACGGGCGGCAGCNCTCTCTCTCTCTCTCTCTCTCTCTCTCTCTCTCTCTCTCTCTGGCGATGCCTCAATGTAGTATTCATTAGTGTCATCGTTTTTGTCAACCGGCCGGTAAAAATGCAGCTAATTGTCAAGCTGTCACAAATGCTTTTTATTGCAACGCTAATCATTAATTCGGATTGCGAACCTTAATTTATCTCCCGAAAAGAATTACGGCGAGCTTATGAAAATTAACCGTGTCGTTTCACAGGCGAATCCATTCAGAGTTTTTTCCCGAGCGCCGCGTCTCGTGACACGGCTGTTCAGCGCTCGTGCTCATCTCAACTCATCGCCTGTCGGATTATGTACTCTCTCTCTCTCTCTCTCTCTCTACATGTGCGCGTGGTCGTGTCCTTGTAATCGCACATAGGCTGGCAAAGCTATACCAACAGACACCAAGAAAAGACCACATTTGCTGAAAATCAATGGCCGAGGCACGAGAACAGGCTGCGCGAATGGATTTATGCGCGCTGCGCAACAAAGGTCTACTAATCACAC
>NW_014585493.1:2175-3681 GCF_000485595.1 Priapulus caudatus
CTCTCTCTCTCTCTCTCTCTCTCTCTCTCTCTCTCTCTCTCTCTCTCTCTCTCTCTCTCTCTCTCTCTCTCTCTCTCTCTCTCTCTCTCTCTCTCTCTCTCTCTCTCTCTCTACTCTCTCTTCTCTCCCCCCCCTCTCTCTCTCTCTCTCTCTACATGTGCGCGTGGTCGTGTCCTTGTAATCGCACATAGGCTGGCAAAGCTATACCAACAGACACCAAGAAAAGACCACATTTGCTGAAAATCAATGGCCGAGGCACGAGAACAGGCTGCGCGAATGGATTTATGCGCGCTGCGCAACAAAGGTCTACTAATCACACAACGAAACAGCCGGTGCACCATGAAAAGGACGGATCTACTTCTGAAATTTTAATCCATTGCTTCATTAAAATGCTAGAATTGAGCCGGCGACTGGCGCTCGCGCGAACACACTCGCTTGGCGGCGCACCTGCGGCGAGGGAGTCGCGGAAAGGCGGCGGCGGTCGGCGCCAGTCTATGTCTTAACCGGCGTATAATGCATCGCTTCGGTGGGCAGCAGCAGCAGCAGAAGCAGAAGTTGCGGACGCCGCTCACGCACGAAATGTGGATGTAGACATTTTCGGAAAACAGCACACGAACAAACTCGACTGATGCTCGGGCCACCCTTAATACTGCGCTCCCCGATCTCGTGCATCACGCATACATGCACGCATACACAGGCCTAACATAATCGTCAACGTAACGTACACATTATACATTCGCGCGCAACGGCCGTCCTGATTGTTGTTACCACGGGGGTGCCCCAACATCCGACCCTCGCCGCCGTGTTACGACCTCACGCGCGCCGCTTTCAACCCGCGCACAAACACACAGCGGCTCTCGATCGCTCGTCGCAGCCGCTCGAGCGGTGTAGTTAGCGGAACACCCGCCAGGTTGTGTGACGACATCTCCGGGGGTAGCAATAAATAGAATAGAGAGAGAGAGCTTATTACGTGATATCGCGGTACAGGCGAAATCCTAACCGTAATGGTGACGCTGACGGTGGCCCTAACCATAACCCTACCATAACCCTACCATAACCCTACCACTAACCCTACCACTAACCCTACCACTAACCCTAGGGTTATGGTCAGGGTTAGTGGTAGGGTTATGGTCAGGGTTAGTGGTAGGGTTATGGTCAGGGTTAGTGGTAGGGTTATGGTAACCACTAACCCTGACCATAACCCTACCATAACCCTGACCATAACCCTACCACTAACCCTGACCATAACCCTACCACTAACCCTACCACTAACCCTGACCATAACCCTACCACTAACCCTGACCATAACCCTACCACTAACCCTAACCATAACCCTACCACTAACCCTGACCATAACCCTACCACTACTCCTAACCATAACCCTGCCACTAACCCTGACCATAACCCTACCACTAACCCTGACCATAACCCTACCACTAACCCTAACCATAACCCTACCACTAACCCTGACCATAACCCTACCACTAACCCTAACCATAACCCTAC
>NW_014585494.1:0-3681 GCF_000485595.1 Priapulus caudatus
CCAGTCTTCCTTGAACAAGAACCGGAGAGAGTCCAAGTCCTGTGGTCTAACGCCCACTCTCAGGAACATTTCCTGTACATCGGCCACTAACGCGGTATCGAAGAGACGAAAGCGCTGTAAGACGCCGAAGAGACTATTCTTCCGACAAGGTTTTCCTAAGGTCCCGACAACAGAGCATCGTTAAGCGATGCTCCTTTGTAGCTGGACGCAGCATCAAAAACCACACGCACACGGCCGGGCTTATGCGGGCGCTGTGAGTGAGGCGCTCACCGGTCCAATCGACATAGTCTGTGAGCCAGCCTATCAGATGACTACAGACTAGAACTCGGGGTCTTTAAATTAACTTCAAATTTTTTTCTACTAATAGTTGAAACAATGAAAGCGCTCATGGCAAAAATTCACTACTTTCTAGTAACCATACCGTAACCATCGCGGTAAAATGGGGAATTCGAGGCAGTTCCCGGGCGGGCGTACGAGCCTTCCGAGTGTGTGGCCCGATCCATGCGCACTATCAGTTGCGTCCAATGTTCCAATGGCATCGTGGAAGCGATAACGGCGCGCATTCGCCCCACTCGATGGTGAAACAGCATCGCTCGAGCTCGTCCACCTTTACACAAGTTAGTTATTTTTGTGAGTCACTCTCCGACCAGTACCTCTGTGAATCAACTAGGAGACAATGTCTGTAATTTTCGGATTATATGTTTCGTGTTTTATGAAGCTTGAATTGAGGCAGCAACGCCGATCAGTTTCCTTGTAATGCCCACCAATAATGTCGCCGAGTGCAGGGATTCTGTCCTTATTTTAATAATTTAGTTGGTATGGCCCATTGAGGTAATGTCCTGGCATGGCTCTAAAATACATGTACATTGTAACACGATAATGGCTCGGTGCTTGTGGTACTCTAGTCTACATCAGCCAATTTTCTGTCAGAAAGTAATGTAAATTCGTCATACTTAGTTCTCAATCCCCGTGTGCAGCGAGCGGCTGATATAACCCTAAAGCACAGTAATAGGATTTAACTCAGAAGCTTATCCTTTAATCGTTACTAATACCTCAGTATTTATGCTAGCCATTAGAGTTTACTTAAAATAGGCCTTTTGTATACTTGCAGTTCCCGCTTGACACTACATCAGCAGGTTCGATCTAAAATAAACGCGTGTACGAGACATTCCACCATACTTTGACCGGATCTCCACACAGTAAAAAGACCATCAAAGAGCGTACTATACTACACGCATAAGATCGAGGTTATGGACCAACGCTGCAGAAGTGCCACACCACAACTAGCAGCATGATTGAGGAAATCGACCAGGAAATGAGTCAGCTGATCACGGGACGGATGACGCCGAATGCAGCAAACCCGTCGCCAACGAGAAGCCTCACTTCTATGATCAGGAATGCGCCCCCGCCGCAGCCGATGCCGCGGAAGGCACGTTCCCCTGCGCTATCGCCGAACGCGGAGCCATCTCCGGCTCCTAGCACAGCTTCACCATCTCCGCCCATCACGTCGCCTAGTCTTCTAGATCCGGAGGCACCGGTGTTTACCAGCACTCCTGCCACCGTAGGCGTACGAGGCGACCCGCCCGATAATTCGCTTGCCGGCGTGAACCAGGAAGCCTTGGTTGAAGATCATAAAGTTTGGTGCGATCCCACTGAATAGCATTCTTTCTGTCGACCAGTTCAACAGCCCGTTCGTGGAAAAACTCGAAACTCGTCTGAGAATGCCTGTTAACCTGCTCCAATCACTACTGGGAGGCCCCACCGCGAGTGTGCAGGGTTGCTCACTAACGCTCAGCTGATTCACGCTGCTATCGAAGACTACAACGCGCCTACGAGACGCACATACTAGAAGCAGAGTTACGTCACTAAGGCTTAAACGGCCCCCTATAAAAGCCGATGATTCCAAGAGCCCTTGACGAACTAATGGCACTTCCTTCGCGAATGTCAATAGCAAGGGTTCAGAATAATGCTCAAGCAATCTGAATACCCGACCAATCTTCGGAAGCTAGTGGCTAACTTCCCTTTCGACTACCACGCCAAGGCTGCAGGAATACTGGCTTCAAACTCCCCCCGCGCCAACACGGCCAGGCACCCCACTTTCGCCAATGTGCTACGTTGCCTCGAGAAAAGCGCAGGAAGCTACGCACCGCCCAGTCTACATGGAAGAGCCAGGCTCACAAGCGCGACACAATCGCCGCCAGCGCCGCTACCACCCAGTCGAATACGAACGTGCTCTAGCCCCGCCGTGTCACACGACGCTACCGGAGCGTTCCATCCGACACAGGCGCAGCGAACCTTCGCCGTACGCCACCTTAACACTACAGCAAATTACCAATCGCACCCCACCGTAGCGTCTCTCTCTCGAACGCGCTGCAAAACGGACCTGCCTTTTCAAGACAGCATTACTCGCAAAGTGCGGCAGTCTTGAAAGTAAACCAATACGTCGCTAACCGCGCAGTGCGTCATGGAACCTTGCAGCTTTGCTTCAACTGTTCCCGACCCGCCCACGCGCCATGAAAAGCTGTCCTCGGAAGATGGCCGCCCGGCCCGCCGCCTCCCCCCCCCGCCGGGGCGGCCCCCGCCGCCCCCGCCCCGCCCCCCCGCCCGCCCGCCCCCGCCGGCCGCGCCCCGCCGGCCCGGCGCCCGCGCGCGCGTTAACCTCAAATGGTACGCCACCACACTCGCTCACGCTCAACCTGTCAGCATGGGACCTATAACCCGACCCGAAGCCGAGCAGAGTGCAGAACAACAACGAACTGATACCACCTTGAGACAAAGCGCTAAAACTACTTACAGCTATTCAGTTTACGTGTGCATAATGGTCTTCAGTGCCTAACCATACGCTTGCTAGAACTCAGCCAGCCAGCTGAACAAGTACGATCTTAGGCCTAGAACTGGGATTAAAAGAAAGCTCAAGACCTTACCGCTCACGACCAAGTTCGTCCAGGCAACCAAGAAATCGCGCACTGTCTCCTTCAAGTTGAGGTCACGTGGACCAGGCTTCCATGCGTTCCCGCTGTACGTGAATGGAGCCAGACGTCTCTGAGGCTAGCCTCGTTCAATTCGAGCCAAAACCTCGACCTGCAGCCGATTCATCCAGAACTTTGACATCGCCAGCGAACATTGAACGCTGTGGAAATTGGCAGCCTCATAGGTAGATCAGCCTGAGGCCACATCAACATGAGATGCGCCGTGAAAGAGATCCAGCCGCTGCGTCGACACGTCGGGTGTCACTGATGTAAAGCCCCGGCTCAGTCAACTGCGGACGCAAGTCGCCGCACAAGTTAACCCTATCTCCATGGAGACAAGCAGCTTAAGGAACTGAAAGGGTCTGGAGCACGAGTTCCTTTGCGTGAACCATGATAGCCGCGAAAGCGATCTCAGTGGAAGATAGAAAGCGGAGTACGAGTAGCGCAAAGCATAACATTGGACAAGGCTCGATACGAGCGCGGATTTATGAGGAACAGCAGATTCAACATGGCCTCAACAGACTACGGTTTGTACCGCCGCCGCTCTGACTTGCTGATGCAACGGCTTCAGAAGGAATCCGAGCCGTTTGCTGAAGTGTACCAGGCTACATTGAAGGGATATGTCGCGCGAGGTATGCAGGAAGCGGCGCCAGGCGGATAGTTGCATCGTCAACAACCGCACGGGTACCTGCCACACCAATGGGGTTGTCAA
>NW_014585495.1:0-3680 GCF_000485595.1 Priapulus caudatus
CCCCTTCTCCCTCGCTCTCATCGTTCTATGAGTCATCGCAGCCATTATGACGAGTGTCGCGTTGCTGTTCATGTCCCGCCGCCTCGGCGCTGCCACGCCCACCGTTACCCAACCCGCCATTTGTTTAACCAAGTGGCTCCGTCGCCTTGTCGTAAAAGTGTCATTACTTACATTATCGCTGTCGTGCTAAAACACGCGCTGGCGCTGTGCAGTCTTGCTTGTCCACCTGTACTCCCCTCCCACCCCTCCCCCTCCCCTCCTCCCCATCCTCTTCCCCCTCCCTCCCCTCCCCTCCTCCCCGCGGCGCGGGGCACGGGTGCAGGCGGGCAGACGACTCGCACGCCGTCTGATGGCCCAAGAGATAGACGGACACGCGTATGCATACGTACATACACACGTACGGACACGCGTATGTATACGTACATACACACGTACGGACACGCGTATGNAGGAGAGAGAGACGAGAGAGAGAGAGTAGAGAGAGAGAGAGAGAGGAGGAGAGAGAGATGGAGAGAGAGAGAGAGAGAAAGCGAAGGGGAGAGGGGGGTTAGAAGATAGATAGATATAGGATGCTCTAGCAGTGAGTTTATCTAGATCGCTGTCTCTCTTCTGATTAATTGGCCGTCTCCAGTCTCCGTATGTCGTCAATCATTAATTTTCTCCTCCTTCCTCCTCCTCCTCCCTCCCCCTCTCCCCCTCCTGCTCGTCTTATCGCCATAATTCATCTATAAAATATGCAAATAGAGCGCGGTTGAAGTCGTGCATACGGAGAGAGAAAGGGGGAGAGATAGAGAGAGAGAGAGAGAGAATGGGAGAGAGCGAGAAAGAGAGATAGAGAGAGATAGAGAGAGAGAGAAGGGGAGAGAGCGAGAGAGAGATAGAGGAGGGAAAGAGAGAGAGAGAGGAGAGTGAGAGAGCGAGAGAGAGCGAGAGCGAGAGCGAGATGAAGGAGAGAGCGAGCGAAGAGCGAGAGCGAGAGAGACATACGAGAGATTGGGAGAGACATCACGGCTTTCTTCCTCTCCATTCCCGCGTCCTTCTCGCTCTCCCAATCTTCATCTTCTGCTCTCTCGTCTGCTCTCTCGCTCGTCTCGTCTCTCTCTTTTGCCCTCTCTCTCTCTCTCTCTCTCTTCTCCTCCATCTCTCTCCTCTCCTCTCTCTCTCTCTCTCCTCTCTCTGCTCTCCGCCATACTCCTCCTCGCGCTGCTTCCTCGTCTAGCATTATTAATCCTGCCATTTCGCTTCTCTCTACGGCAGCACCTCCGCAATCGCACCCCTTCGGGCGGCAGCATCCATTCAGTATTCGCTTTCCGCGCAGAATCTCCCCCACCACCTTCTCCCATCCTATGTTATACAGGCATCCTCCTAGCATCCCTGCAGCATCCCTCCCCAAGCATCCCTCCTCCCCCCGCGCAGCATCTTTATTCCAAGTATTCTCAACAGCAAGTACAATGACACCGTTCCATCTCTACCAGCCATCCGCCCCCTACAGAATCATTCCAGGCATCCTCCTCACAGGTCCTCATCCGCTGACAAGACATGCTATCATCCTCCTCCTACAGAATCACCCACCCTATCCTCACTGCTACAGAATCATACCCACCATCCCTCGCCGTCCTACAGAATCATCCAGCCCCATCCTCCTCCCTTCACAGATTCCTGACCAGAATCCTCCTCCTTCTTGGCTGCCTGCCAGGCGTCCTCCCACCGCACCCTCTCTCCTTACCAGATTCCTCCCAGAATCCTGCCCCCTCTTGCTGCCGCAGCGTCCTCCACCTCCTCACTACAGATTCCTCCCACCCTCCTCTCCCCTGCCGGTAGCATTCTCTTTGGTCTCTCGCACAATCTGTGTCATCGATACCCGATGATGGCAGGACATCGAGCGAGCAGCAGCAGCAGCAGCGGGTAGCGGAGGAGGGTGTGAATGAGAGCAGAGAAGTGGGAGACCACATTAATGAACGCGATGCGGACCACACGCAGAACACGAGAAACACGAGAACACGAAATCTGGAATCATATGATCGCGAGACAGTCACGGCTGTGTGTGTGTGTCAGGAAGATCGTGTGTGCTGGGAGGAGGGGTGGTCGTGTGTGCGGGCCTTGTGTGCGTGCGTGCGTGCGGTGTGTGCAGTGTGTGTGCGCTGCGTGCCGTGCATGCGTGCGTGGCGTGCGTGTGTGAGTGATTGTGTGTGTCTGCGTGTGTGTGTGTGTGTGTGTGTGTGTGTGTGTGTGTGTGTGTGTGTGTGTGTGTGTGTGTGTGTGTGTGTCACATGAGATTCTGTCGATGATAGGTCTGCCAAGAGAAAAAAAACCAGCTAATGTGCTGCAACTAAACGCAATAACATTGAATGAATGAACTCACAACAACCTCAGCCGCCGGCCATGTTTCTGAAATAATAAACATGCGACACTTAGTACGTAGAAGAAGAATAGGCAAATCGGGAGAAGGGTGGGCGATGTGTGAGTAGGAGCAGTTGGAAGGTTGGGGTGGCCCGAGGGGGTGGAGGAGGGGTGGGGTGATGAGATTGGCTCGGACGAGTTTGCGCTACCGGTGTAAACATTGTTAATTTTGTTATTTTATTTTTTTATTCTCTTTTTTATTTTTTTATTTTTTTTATTTATTTATTTATTTAATTTAATTATTCATTCAATTATTTCAATTATTTAATTATTCATTTATTCATTTATTCGTTTTTTGCTGACTTATTTTCAATTTATTTAATTTTGTTAACGTTACTGCCCGGGGACAACTGACTGGGTTTTATTGTAGATGATTTACGAGTTTTAAAGGTGTTTTACAAACACACCGGCACACACACATACATACAAACATGCGCGCACACACACACACACACACAACACACACACACATACACACACACACCACACACACACACACACACCCACACACCACACACACACACAGCACACACACACACAGTCACACACACACACGCCGCGCGCCGCCATGCGATTGTGTGGGCGCGTGTGCTGTGTGGCCTGCGTGGTGTGTGGTGTGTGCCGGCTGTGGTGTGGTCGTGGTGTTGCTTGTTGTGTCGTGTAGTGTGTGCTGTGTGTGGTGTATGTGGTTATGTGTGTGCGTCGTGTTGTGTGGATGAAGCAGATGTGAGTTGGGAGGAAGCTTGGCACCGCGCCACGCAGCTGTATATAAATAGAGACGACGGATTATGGCCTATTACGCAATGGCTGCTGCGCTGCTGCCGCGGCTGCTGCTGGTGCTATACTGGTACTACGCTCCGCTGCTGCTGCTGCTGTTACTACTACTGCTGCTGCTGATATTGCTGCTTCTGCTGCTGTTGCTGCTGCTACTGCTGCTCCTGCTGCTCCTGCTGCTGCTGCTGTTACTACTATTGCTGCTGCTGATATTGCTGCTGCTGCTGCTGTCGCCGCTGCTGCTGCTACTACTACTACTGTTATTGTTGTTGCTGCTGCTGCTGCTGCTACTACTGCTGCTGCTGATGTTACTACTACTGCTGCTGCTGATATTGCTGCTACTGCTGCTGCTGCTGCTACTGCTACTACTACTACTACTACTACTGCTGCTGCTGCTGTTAGTACTGCTGCTGCTGCTGCTGCTGCTGCTGATGATGATGATGATGATGATGGCAATGGTTATGATGTTTTCTTCTTATAAGTCGTCCATCCTCTATCCTCTCTTT
>NW_014585496.1:0-511 GCF_000485595.1 Priapulus caudatus
TCTTCTCTCTCTCTCTCTCTCTCTCTCTCTCTATCTTCCTTCCCTCCTGGGCGCTTGTGCGCAGCCGACAAGCCGAGCGAGATGAATTGAGGACAGCTTTCTGATGGAGTATCGAATGTAATCCAGCTCGGAGTCAATCACTGTCAATATTCAGCGCGCTCGCTATAATTGGCTTGTTTCACTGGTGGTGAATTTCGATTTCAACGCGGCTGCAATTAGGTTCACTCGCATGGTGGCTGCGACAACGAATTAAGCGGTCCGTAAATCTACGTGCTACCTTCCTGCCGGCGGTTTTTATCGCTAGAGGTGCGGGGCGATCGCAGCACACGCACCAGCACACGCCGCTGTATTGTTCGCCGTACCCTTCCTTGTGTCTCCCACCCGCCGTGGACACGGTTCTCCAGTTTTGATGAATGATGACAGTGACGGTGATTGTGGTCGCGTGAGAGCGAGGGCTGTTTTCCTTGTGTGTGCGTGTGTGTGTGTGTGTGTGTGTGTGTGTGTGTGTGTG
>NW_014585496.1:3712-4303 GCF_000485595.1 Priapulus caudatus
ATCAGGAGCTAATAATGACAAATTTTGTCATTATTAGCTCCTGATATGTATGCCAATAATGTCATAATCCGCGCGTGTGTGGGAGTGGAATGATGAACGTAAGACCTTCGCCGCCCACTGCTTCGGGGCGCACACTACATCAGGTGGCCGTGTCTAATTCGATCGCAGCAGCAACAGCAGCAGCAAGCGCACACTGTACGTATGATTACTCTCAGCCTCCTCGCTCAACGACATTTCAACTCGTCTAATTAGGAACGCTGTGGCGATTGTAGCTCTCGGCTGGCACCTAGCGAATTAACTGAAACGCAGACTTGCGTGTGTAGCAGAAGGAGGAGCGTGCGGTCCGTCTCCGCTGTCGGCAGCGATGGTGCGGATGCCCTGCAGTCTCCGCTCATCACGAGGCTTCACTTATATCATCGCTATGCATTTCAAATATGCTTGCTTGCTCTAGGTAGCTGTACCTCTAGGTAGCTGTAGCTCTTGGTAGCTGTAGCTCTAGGTAGCTGTGTGCGCGTGTGCGTGCGTGCGTGTGCGCGTGTGTGCGTGCGTGCGTGCGTGCGTGTGTTGGTGCGTGTGTGTGTGTGGTTGGGG
>NW_014585496.1:5744-6123 GCF_000485595.1 Priapulus caudatus
CCACCTCCCCGTCTCTCTCTCCTTCACCTCCTCTCCTCAGTCTCTCTTCCTGCCTGGCTGTCTCTTTCTCTCTGTGTGTGTCAGTCCACCTCCTCGTCTCTCTCTCCTTCACCCCCTCTCTCTGTCTCTCCTCCTGTCTGGCTGTCTCTTTCTCTCTCTGTGTGTTTGTCCACCTCCCCGTCTCTCTATCCTTCACCCCCTCCCTCTGTCTCTCTTCCTGCCTGGCTGTCTCTTTCTCTCTCTGTGTGTCAGTCCACCTCCCCGTCTCTCTCTCCTTCACCTCTTCTCTCTGTCTCTTTTCCTGTCTGGCTGTCTCTTTCTCTCTATGTGTGTCTGTCCACCTCCCCGTCTCTCTATCCTTCACCCCCTCCCTCTGTCT
>NW_014585496.1:10160-11504 GCF_000485595.1 Priapulus caudatus
ACACACACACACACACACACACACACACACACACGCACACGCACACACACACACCAAATTCATCTACTGAACCGGAGAGTAGTACGAATATGGTGCGTGTCAAAGCTTCTGTCTTCTATACTAACACTTATAAGGTAGCGTGTTATCTCCGCCTGACCCTATACCCCACTATCAACATCTTAGCTTTAGGTAGAGTAGCGCGTAGCGTGTTTATCGCGTCCGTATCTTATCTACCGCAGCCTTTCATTCTCGTATTCAATATCGGGGAATTTCCAGAGAACAGTTACCGCCGCTGTTCTTCCGTCTGCGTCAGTGGTCGAGCATACTGACGATCTTGGTGGGATTTATCTAGCGTACGGGTGGGTGGATGCGGTCACAGGCACTTGGAGCATTTCAATAAAATATAATGCTAAATAAATACGAAATCTATTTACTACCAAAGTCTTAAAGTTTCTATACTCTGTTTCACCTATTATTGCCGACAATTTCCTGTAAATGCCGTCAACAAACGCTCAACAAACATCTTCAACAAACGCTGGCTGCCGCCATAGATTTCGTATTTATTTAGCATTATATTTTATTGAAACGCTCCAAGTGCCGTGGATGCGAGCGTTAGCAGCAGACGCGCTGTTTAGAGTGTTCACCTGATCGCACGTGACAGCGGCGGATGTCTAACGTGAAGATCACACACGCGCCTGGTGTGTAATCGCGCTGTGGGAATACACGACCCTCTCTGATCAGGCATGGGAGGCGCCATCAGAGCACAGTCAAAATAATGAACCTTTTGTAAATTTTTACGAGATATGACAGATTATAAAAAAAAGATTAGTCACACACACAAAAACAAATATTCATTGTTGATTAAGTTCATCTAACTTAATCAACAATGAATATTTGTTTTTGTGTGTGTGACTAATCTTTTTAAAATATACTCATCGTGTAATTAGTTTTACACCCGTTTCGGGTTCTCTAGGCGTGTATTATTATTATTATTATTTATTATTAATTTATTAATATTAACCATTAGTGTGGTAGCGCAGGCGCGCCATGCATCGGCGTCTCTGCATACGGCCGTACATTGTCTCCCCCGCCGCCGCCGCCGCCGCCGCCGCCGCCGCCGCCGCCGTGGCCGAGGCCACTCTTGCCTGTGGGTATTAAGGAGGCTTTCAGTGAGAGCCCGTCATTAACCTGTCTGCGTCTGTGTGTGGGTGGCAATTCTGCTGTTCACACTTGCCGGTAATGTCGTTAGCATGTTTCGCGGTGCGTTACCACCACCACCACCAGCAGCAGCAGCAGCAGCAGCAGCAGCAGTAGTAGTGGCAGCAGCAGCAGTAGCAGCAGCAG
>NW_014585498.1:2500-3678 GCF_000485595.1 Priapulus caudatus
GTCAAGGAAACCAGGCTTTTATACAGATCATGAAGGAACGCGCTGATCCACCGATCACTCACGCTCTAAAGCTCCTGCAAGACACCTTCTCTCTGACGCCCTCTCTCTATCTTTTCCTATCTTGCGCTTTCTCTCTCCTCTCTCTCTCTCCCTCTCTCTATCTATCTCTCCCTCATCTCTCTCTCTCTCTCCCTGCTCTCTCCTCTCTCCTCTTCCTCTCTCTCTCTCTTCTCCTCCTCTCCGCCGCTCTCTCTTCCTGCTCTCTCTCTCATCATCTCTCTTCCATCTCAGTCTCTCTCTCGTCTCTCCTCTCTCGTATCCTCTCTATCTCTTCAGCTATCATCCTCGCCTTCTCCCCACTCTCTCTCCTTCTTCTCTCATCTGCCTCTCTCTCTCTCTCTCTCTGCGCTCTCTCCCTCTCGCTCTTCTCTCCCTCCTCATCTTTATCTCTCTCTCACTATCTCTCTTTCTCATCTCACCTCTCTCTCTCTCTCTCATTTCTCTCTCTCCTCTATCGTCCTCTCATCTCTCTCCTCACATTTCCTCTCTCTCTCTCTCTCCTGCCTTCTCTCTCCTCTCCACACTTCTCTCTCTTTTCTTTCTTCGTCTCTGTCCCCTCTCTCTCCTCTCTCCCGTCATGCTTTCTCTCTCTCTCTCTGCTCTCGTCTCTTTCTCGTCCTCATCTCTTCTACAAGCACGTCTCTCTCTCTCTCTCTCTCTCTCTCTCTCTCTCTCTCTCTACACACACACCTAAATTGCCTAGCCGCTGATGTGTTTTAAAATGGCGTCGACCGGTGGCGGTCCCCGGCGGGTTGGCGCGCTCACTACCTCGGATGCGCTACACCTCGACAGCGGTAACGCTGGCTGGTGGCGATACGTACGGGTGGGGCCATCACGGTGTGTGTGTGTGTGTGTGTGTGTGTGTATGTGTGTGTGTGTGCGTTTTGCCTGCGCGCGTGTGTGTGCTTGCTACGGCGGTGCGTATGTATGCGTCTGTGGGGTACATGCTGGACTGGCCGTGTCTACTCACACAGGGTGGTCGCATGCGGAACTACTATTAGCATGACAGGACAGCAGCTGGGTCAGTAGCACACGGAAGCTGTTCGGTAATATGCGTTATGAAGTTACGCAAGCGTTTGTAAAGCATCGATTGGTGTCATGTTCGAATAACATAACAC
>NW_014585499.1:0-873 GCF_000485595.1 Priapulus caudatus
TATATATATATATATATATATATATATATATAATGAATTCTAACTAACGGCAACATAATTCACACTTTCACTTGTCTCATGCCAAAGGCTCTCAACGCGCTAGTTTGAATTTACACGTACTGGTCTGAAAGATCAAGGAACGAGATTTACCGACAGAAGCGCAAGGGTCAGCTAGCTAAGGCTCCAAATATGAATTGACGGACCGCAACGAAACACTGAAAAGTAAACGTTGGCTGCTTACCACACCAGTAATTATATAGTTATTTGCAGCTATCTAATCAATGCTGTGAATCCGCAGGCATCCTCCCTACACGTGATCACGTGATCTCGCCACGTGATTTCGATATACAAACGCGACACTAAAACAAACACGTAACGTAACGTAACGTAACGTAACGTAACGCTAGTAACGTTAAGCGGAGGACATGCCTGAACTACGTCACATAATCACTTCGGTTCCAACTATGATAAAGGCATCGCTAACAGAGGGACACCAGGTTTCTACAGAGGAGCACCAGGCTACTACAGACGGGCACCATGCTTCTACAGAGGGGCACCAGGCTTCTACAGATGGGCACCAGGCTTCTACAGAGGAGCACTAGGCTACTACAGAAGGGTACCATTCTTCTACAAAGGGGCACCAGGCTTCTACAGAGGGGCACCAGGCTTCTACAGGGGGCACATGCTTCTACAGAGGGGCGCCAGGCTTCTACAGAGGGGCACCAGGCTTCTACAAAGGGCGACCAGGCTTCTACAGAGGGGCACCAGGCTACTACAGAAGGGCACCATGCTTCTACAAAGGGGCACCAGGCTTCTACAGAGGGGCACCAGGCTACTACAGAAGGGCACCATGCTTCTACAAAGGGACACCAT
>NW_014585499.1:941-1837 GCF_000485595.1 Priapulus caudatus
ATGAGAGCAAAGGGAGTAGAGAGGCGGAGAAAGACAGAGAGAGAGAGAGAGAGAGAAGAGAGAGAGCAAGAGAGAAGAAGAGAAGATGAGAGAGAAGAGAGAGAGACGAGAGAGAGAGAGAGAGAGCAAAGAGAGAGAGCAGCAGCCAGAGGTCGAGACCGATTGTAATGCCCTCACACCGCGATCAGGCCCCCATGCACCTCTCCCTCGTGCGCGCGGCGCTCTCTAGTTCTCTCTCCTTCGCGCGCTTTGTCTCTCGCTCGCTCTCTCGATCTCACAGTCTCGCTGTCTCTCCATCTCTCTTTTGTTCTCGTTCTATGACTTCTCTTCCGACCAGTATTGCAAGTGAAGCATTGTTAAAATTTACAGACTAAGCTGGTTGATTACGGGTAATGGTTTCCTCGTTTTATGACACCACGCCACAACAAATATGGCGACGCGCAGTGTAGTTAGCTGGCTGACAAGGTGTTGAACACGGCGCTCAAAAACTCGATAGTAGTTGCGCCTCATTACTCACATTCGTAAGTGAAGATAAAAATTTCAAGTAAAAAGCCACATTGAATATGCACACAAATAAAGTTCGCTGATTGGCAGCCGGTCTCGATCAGCCTAATCGGAAACAGACCTCTATAGACGTCGCTCAACGACTCTCCCCACCTACGACACGCATTTGTCAGAAAAAAACTTCAAAAAAGAACAAACTAACAAGCTAGCATTAGAGCGTCGAATTTCAATTTTGCGGTTAGTACGCTGACTAACGCGTACGTGGTGCACATGTGATAGTCTATGCAGCACGACCTTCTAAACAAACAAATTTCACAGAATTGTTATTATAGTTTCTCACGGTCGACAGGTTCAGCTATATATATATATATATATATATATATATATATATA
>NW_014585499.1:2820-3678 GCF_000485595.1 Priapulus caudatus
ACCAGGCTTCTACAGGGGGCACATGCTTCTACAGAGGGGCACCAGGCTTCTACAGAAGGGCACCAGGCTTCTACAGAGGGACACCAGGCTTCTACAGAGGGACACCATACTTCTACAGATGAGCACAAGGCGCCTACAGAGGGGCACCAGGCTTCTACAGAGGCGCACCAGGCTTCTACAGAGGGACACCAGGCTTTTATAGAGGGGCACCAAGCTTCTACAGAGCGACACCAGGCTTCTACAGAGCGACACCAGGCTCCTACAGGGGGCACCAGACTTCTACAAGGGGCACCAGACTTCTACAGAGGGGCACCAGGCTTCTACAGAGAGGCACGAGACTTCTACAGAGGGACACCAGGCTTCTACAGAGGGGCACCATGCTTCTACAGAGGGGCACCATGCTTCTACAGAGGGGCACCATGCTTCTACAGGGGGCACCAGACTTCTACAGAGAGGCACCATGCTTCTACAGAGGGACACCAGGCTTCTACAGAGGGGCACCAGGCTTCGACAGAGGGGCACCAGACTTCTACAGAGGGGCACCAGGCTTCTACAGAGGGGCACCAGGCTTCTACAGAGGGCAAGACTTCATTGTTAGTTCATTCTTGGTTTGACAATCGAATGCAAGTAACAGTGGAAGCATAGTCCTTATAGCCATCAAAGCTACCGCACGCTTAACACGTGCATTATTACATGTGACATCAGTAAAATAGTGTTCATCATTTGTTTGTTGTTTTAGATTAGGTCTAATATATTTCGAAATTATATTGTTTGAATTGCATAGACATCTCTCTCGCTCTCTCTTTCTCTCTCTCTTTCGTCTTTCTATTTCTATTTATATCTTATATATATGTATAT
>NW_014585500.1:0-3676 GCF_000485595.1 Priapulus caudatus
TCACGGCTAGTTCCGTGTCGCTGTATGTCATCCGGCCTAGTTCACTCATCAGCGGCGTGTTTCTGCCGTTTCTGCTGTTTGATAGGTACGTGTATCAATACCGTACACGCGTTTAATCCCCGCAAGCTAGAGGTTCGCGGCGATTCGATTGGAATAACTTAGTATATAACACTCGTGGCTAAAGATTATCTTCTCACGAGGACCTTAACGCTAAGACAACTATAACAGATAGGCCCACAAATATAATATATATAATATATAAGTATATATATAGTATATATGAGATAAATTCATATATATAAATATACTATCAAGAGTACAGTAATTAAAGAGTTTAATACTCTCTTATTATTAGCTCTTGATATATATGATAGCTGACGGCCTGTAATGTCTACGCATTAATAAGTGATCGATGATGAATGACATTGATGATTAATGATGATGATGAATGATGATGATGATATGAGATGATGATGATAAGATGAATGAATGAAGATGAATGAGGATGGGAATGAGATGATACGATGATGAATAATGAGATGATGACATTTGATTAATGATGATAGAATGAATGATGATTGACTTTCAGCGTTGCACCAACATTGACATAAATAGTCGTGATTCAATTGAAGATGACAATAAGTTGGATTATAAATATAGTACCGGGCAAAGATTTACTGAGCGTATATTTTCAAACCATGACTCTGCAACTGATGAAAGAGAAGCAACGGAGTCACTGGTAGCCTCACTCTCGTCTCTCTTCTCTCTCATCTCTCTCCTCCTCTCCTCTTCAGTCCTCGTCATGTTCTTCTCGTCTGTGCTCACGTCGGCCCCTCCGACCACACCAGCAGCACACACACAGCACAGGCACACACACACGATCGTCGCGCGGCGGCGCGCGCAGCACCGGTCAGCGCTTCAGTCTCCTCCTCTCTCGACGTCTCTCCTCCGTTGAAGCCCTCCCTTTCTCGGTCTCTCTTCTCTCCCTCACTCTCTCTCTTCCGGCCTGGGTCTCGCCTTTCCAATATATTGTCACATTACTGCTATAGCTTTGAAATAATCAATGTAAAATATACTACTATATAATATAGTGCTCGCTCTTTCTATTCCTCTCATCGACAGCGCTCAGGCGATGGGCCGCTAGCAATGAAACAAAGACGATTCGGTGAAATGGACCAAAGGATCCGATTTTATGACACGCAGTGCATTGCGTTACCCGACATAATCATGACAGCGCCACTTGAAGATGACTATTTCTGTCGATCACGATATATATATACCATCTTACATATAGAATAATCATTAATCAGGGAGGTTAGATAAATGGACAACACTTGATCCGTATTAACGCTGAGCTAACATCAAGAAGCAAGCATACACGACGTGACGCACATGACACTGCCACGCACGACACTGGCACGTACGGCAACGCATGCACGACGACCGGACAAAGTCACAGTAAGTACTTATATAATAATGAGCTGTTGCACGTATCGGTAAATCGCTCTGCTCTCCTCTATTGCCGCTCAAATGCAGGCTTCGGGCCGCTCAAGCCGCAGACGAGACCACTAGACAAGCGAGAATCGCAGAAAGGGTCAACGCGGGCCATGCAGCATAGAACGGGAAACTAATTACGTGAGAAGAGCTATTCTCTATTTTTTTTATCATAATGATAAGCTAATCGAGAAATAGGTAATTACTATTAAAAAATACTTTTAAATCAACTGTTTTATTACAGTTATCTACTATCTTCTCCACAATAACAATAAATAACTATTTTAAACGGGACTAGCGGCTTTAATGGCAAAAGAGTAGGAGGCTAGTCAAGTGGGTTCTAAAACATATTGCCCGGGTGTTGAATATTTTTCTTACAGGGATGTCGACTCTTTTTGTATAGCACTGACCTGCCATGAATTTTAAAGGTTCTCGACTTTTCAAGCTATCAGCGGCGCTAACGCAACATATCGAAGACAATGTGGTCCACATTACCCTCGCGGAGGGTATTAAATCCTCGTCAAAGAATCTGGTTCTTGCGTTGCGGGCAAACTAGGATACAGGGACGCGAACACCGTTTAGCTACCTCCACCTCGTTGACAGTCAATTCTTAACTCAGCTTCCTTTCCTTCCATTTAATATTGCCATACAGTGCTACTCCAACTTCAACACCTGAGCAACAGCCCTTCAAGGGCATTGAAAGCTAACTTATTGCATTCGGGAGGAAGTTAATCGTCCCGGGCCATTGGTGTCAAGTATTCACCGCCTAGCGTACTCGGATTCATCAGCCATCTTTTCCTCCCACATCGGTCCGACTCACAATTGTCAGCTTCAAAAGGCGACTGGCATAATTACTATATCGGACACGGGCCCCTTTAGCCCCCGGCACTGGAACCTGTCCCTTTTGCGCTGCGGGGTCCAAAAATACATCGACCCGCCCGTTCATACCTGTACGATCCGCCTCCGTCAATGCTAACGGGGCAGCCACGCCTTTCAGGAAAGAGGAAATTAGAACGAGCGGACGGAGAATAAATAGTTATAATATTATATTTAGTTTTTACAGTTAGAGTTCAAAAATTTATAGGTTCAGTATAGTGAAAAGGATGGGAAAGGAGACAGAAGGGCGGGGGAATGGACGGGGAGAGGAGGCCGAGGAGAGGAGAGAGGAGAGGGAAGAAGAGAGAGAGCGTGATGGAGAGAGAGAGAGAGGAGAGAGGAGAGACGAGAGAGAGAGAGAGAGAGAGAGAGAACGGAAGAAGAGCTGAGGCGACGTACCCGACCGAGTGCTCGCTCGGCATTGTGCGCCAAATATGGTGAAATTAACGTCCATAATCGTTGCGGTAACTCAACTTATAATCCAATTTATTTGCATCTTTGCAATTGAATCAACGAAATATATGTCAAGTGTTTATTGCAGACCTGAAATGTCAGAGTCATCATCATCATGTATCATCATTAGTCAGTCAAATCATCATCATCATCGATCATCATCATCATATCCATCCATCACTCAATCGATGCATCATCGATTATCATCATTATCATCATCATATCATCGTCATCATCATCATCATCAATCAATCCAGTGCATATCATCATCACTCATCAGTCAGCATCATCATCATTGAATCATGCTATAACATCTACAGCGAGCTCTGTGACAGGCTGCGTGCGTCGTAGGTACGGGCTATATGTGTAGGTAGCTAGCTGGCCGAATCAGTAGCGCGCTATCTACTGCGTGGGACGTTTGCAACACAAGTCTGATACGAGAACAGCATTCGGATGTGCAGTGACTTCATTCATAGGTATGCATACGTCGTTCTGTAATAATTCGGTATATTTATTTTCATATATATTATGTGCTTGACTTTACAGTCGCAGAGTATCGCGTGATGTTTACATTATAAAGGTTTGATAATTCGATTTTGAGAAAAAACAGTGGAATTTGGGACGTAAACGGGCGCGTTTTGCCCTTTACATCAACACCACCTCTTCAATGCAGAGTCACACATTACATTCTCATTCTCTTTGTCTTCACTTTGATTCTACAAATGTGACGAGACGTTTTTCAAAGCAAAACAGTGGTAGAAAGTTTAGCGCCAGACAAGGGTGAAACCTTGGGAACGTGTGTGTGTGTGTGTGTGTGTGTGTGTGTGTGTGTGTGTGTGTGTGTGTGTGTGTG
>NW_014585501.1:0-529 GCF_000485595.1 Priapulus caudatus
AGAGAGAGAGAGAGAGAGAGAGAGAGAGAGAGACGAAGAGAGAGGGGAGAGAAAGGGAAGGATAAAAAGATAGAAAGTGAGAAGTAAGTCGTGGTTTACCTTCATAACTTCATAACAGAACAGAACTGATGTAAAATTGATAGTCAGATGACATATTTTGAATACAGCCACGATTGCATCAGCTAATGCCGCACGCAGTTTTTCCCTTGTCTGTCTTTGTAGTAATATATGCGAAAGCGTTATTCCGGTGCAGTTCTGCCTAATCTGTGCAATATAATAATACTTATAATACTAATACTATAATAATAATAATAGTAATAATAATAATAATAATAATAATAATAATATTATTATTATTATTATATTAATGTGTGAAAATGACTGAGTCTATCTATCTATCTATCTATCTATCTATCTATCTATCTATCTATCTATCTATCTATCTATCTATCTATCTATCTATCTATCTATCTATCTATCTATCTATCTATCTATCTATCTATCTATCTATCTATCTCTGAGTCGGAGA
>NW_014585501.1:1915-2238 GCF_000485595.1 Priapulus caudatus
TAAGCATAGTGAAATTTGCTCTCGTTCTCTCTCTCTCTCGCGCGCGCGTTCTCTCTCTCTCTCTCTCTCTCTCTCTCTCTCTCTCTCTCTCTCTTTCTGTCTTTCTCGTTCCCTTTCTCTATCTATCTCTTTTGTCTATTTGCATGTGAGTGTGTGCGTGTGTGCCTGTGTGTGTATGTGTTTGTTTGTTTGCGTGTGTGCGCGTGTCCATGTGCGCGCGTGCGCGTGTGTCTATGTGTGTTTAATTGTTTGTTTGTTTGTGTGCGCGTGTGTGTGTGTCTATGTGTGTGTGTGTGTGTGTGTGTGTGTGTGTGTGTGTGTGT